>NC_066629.1:627767-700267 GCF_025201925.1 Gopherus flavomarginatus | reverse complement strand
ACCACTCAGGGGACAGGATACTTTCAAATCTTGAGGGAGGGATGTTTTTGTGTGTGCTGCTAGTTTTTGGTTGTTGTTCACTCTGGGGGCACAGAGGGACCAGACGTGCAACCAGGTTTCTCTCCAATCTCTCCAATACAGGCTCTTATAAGTTCAGAATAGTGAGTACGAAGTAGATAAGGCGAGATAGGCTTATGTTTGTTTTCTTTACTTGCAAATGTGTATTTGGCTGGGAGGAGTTCAAATCTGTATTTTGCTGAAAGGATTTTAATTTGTATTTGTATACTTAGGCTGGGAGGGTATTCCCAGTGTCTATAGCTGAAAGACCCTGTAACATATTCCATCTTAAATTTACAAAGATAATTTTTACTGTTTTTCTTTCTTTAATTCAAAGCTTTTCTTGTTTAAGAACATGATTGTTTTGTTTATTCTGGTGAGACCCCAGGGACTGGGTCTGGATTCACCAGGGAATTGGTGGGGAGAAAGGAGGGAAAGGAGAGAGAAAGGTTAATTTCTCTCTGTGTTAGGATTACTTTCTCTCTCAGGGAGAGTCTGGGAGGGGGAGAGAGAAGGAGGGGGGAAGGTGGATTTTCCCCTCTGTTTAGGATTCAAGGAGTTTGAATCACAGTGATCTTCCAGGGTAACCCAGGGAGGGGAAGTCTGGGAAAGGCAACGGTGAGGGAAAGGGTTTACTTTCCTTGCGTTAAGATCCAAAGGGTCTGGGTCGTTGGGGTCCCTGGGCAAGGTTTGGGTGGGGACCGGAGTGTATCAGGCACTGGAATTCCTGGTTGGTGGCAGCGCTACAAGTACTAAGCTGGTAATTGAGCTTAGAGGAATTCATGCTGGTACCCCATCTTTTGGACGCTAAGGTTCAGAGTGGGGATTATACCATAACAGAGGCTGTCAGTTTTCTAATCAAAATCAGTTCCTCTCTGGGATTATTATTAAGGCTCTGATTTAGTCACAGGTATTTTTAGTTTTCTAATCAAAATCAGTTCCTCTCTGGGATTATTATTAAGGCTCTGATTTAGTCACAGGTATTTTTAGTAGAAGTCAGCGACCGGTCACAGGCAATAAACAAAAATTCATGGCCCCCGTCTCGTCCCTGATTTATACTAAAAATACCTGTGATTAAATCTTGGGGGGGATGATGCTGGGGGGCACGAGGGGGTCATGCAGGGAGGGCTGGGCGGAGACACTATTGATGGGGAGTGCCTGGGGCTAGCAGCACCAGCTGCCAGAGGCTGCAGCTGATCTGGCTGGCTGCCCTGGGACTGCTGCCTGGGTCAGTGGACCACGGATGCTCCGGCCATCCTGGGACCCCTGTGGGGGGCCGCCAGAGAAGCGGCTGCTGTGGCTGTTTTCAGGGCCACTCCAGCAATGGCCCGTGTGACTGTCTTGGGGACCCCTGTCATAACATTTTTCCCAGATCTGGACCTTAGCGTCCATAATATGGGTGTTAGCATGAAAACCTCCAAGCTTAGTTACTAGCTTGGACCTTATAACGCTGCCACCAGCCAGGGATTTATACAGTGCCTAGCTCACTGTGGTCTCCCCAAAACCTTCCCTGGGGGACCCCAAGACTCAGATGCCTTGAGTCTTACAACAAAGGGGAATAAACCATTTCCCTTCCTCCTCCTCCCCTCCAGGTGTTCCCTCCCTGGGTTCCTGGAGAGATATACAGAAGCAAGCTCCGTGAATATAAACAGAGGGACTCCACCGAGAGAGCTAATCTCTGCCCCCCCCCCCCTTCACCCAGAGGGAATGCAAAGTCAGGCTTAGTAAATCTAACACAAAGAGATTTTTCCCCCTGACTTCTTCTTCCCACCAATTCCCTAGTGAGCTGCAGACTCAATTCCCTGGAGTCCCCACTAAAGAAAGACTCCAACAGGTCTTAAAAAGAAAGCTTTATATAAAAAGAAAGAAAAGGACATAAAAATGGTCTCTCTGTATTAAGGTGACAAATACAGGGTCATTTGCTTAAAAGAAAAAATGAATAAACAGCCTTATCCAAAAAAGATTACAATTTAAACATTCCAGCAACTACACACATGTAAATACAAAAGAAAACAATATAAACCTATTGTCTTACTATCTTTGTACTTACAACTTGGAAACAGAAGATTAGAAAGCCAGGAGATAGAAAAATCACTCTCATAGCCGAGAGGGTCAGACCCAAGACAAAGACAAAGAACTCACACCCAAAACTTCCCTCCACCCAGATTTGAAAAAATCTTGTTTTCTGATTGGTCCTCTGGTCAGGTGTTTCAGGTTACTCCTTTCCAGGTGAAAGAGACATTAACCCTTAGCTATCTGTTTATGACAACCCCCTGTGCAGCTGGCCTCGGACCCAGCTGCTTGTCGGCCCTGGGATCAGCCACACTGGCCCCTGAAGTCATGGAGGTCACAGAAAGTCACGGAATCTGTGACTTCTGCAACCTACGTGACAGACACGAAGCCCTAATTATTGTTTAAATAGCACCAACGGTTTACTTGGCATCTCACAAGCAGTGTTTGGTCACATTTTTAATTTAATATCAAATCTCACTGTATTTTTAGCACAATAAAACTTTTAGCAGCTTCAGTGGTGTAGTCAATCGGATAATGTGCCTTTCAAATGTAATACATTGGCTTATTCTCAAAACGATTTGAATTAATTTGATCATTAATTATAATTAAAAGTATTATTTCCTTTGATTATCTTAGCTCCATTTTTATACAACCACAACCCCCTCATTAATTTGCACAGTCTGACGTGTGAATGTCAGCCAAGAAGAGCATGAGTTCTCTCATCATTTCTTGTAAAATCAATGAGAAACCTCCATGAAGGCCTTTGATTTATTTCAAAGCACAGACACTGTACTGAACATAACGACAGCTTTGCTTCTGAGACCGGATATCCACTGACCATGTAGCGGAACTGAAACAGCAATCACAAGTTCAGAAAGGCCTCTAAGGTACTACTTTCCTCTGTGTGATGGATCAATTGTAATATCTTCTTTATGAAGACTTGGCTCGGATAGGCAACCAATCAAGCAATTTTACACTAAGATCTATCTGAAGGATGAAAACTCCCTTGGGAAACTTTCCATAGAACCTCTGCGGTGGACAGGAGTTATGTCCGAGCTCCCTTCTCTAATGTAGTCATCCAGGCCAACATATTACATATCTGTATTGTGATGGGGCAAGGCCAGATGGCTACAGTAAAGTACTGAGAAACAGGTATGTTAGCCCCAGGCTAAACAAATCCCTAGGATCCTGGTAACCAAATGGCAGTTGCTCCAGGTTAATCAAGGCACCTGGGGCCAATTAAGATCTTTCTAGAAGGCAGTGGAGATAGCTGCTTTAATTAGAACACCTGCAGCCAATCAAGGCAAGCTAATCAGGGCACCTGGATTTAAAAAGGAGCTCACTCCAGTCAGGGAGGAGCCAGAGGAGCGGAAGTGTGTGTGAGGAGCTGGGAGCAAGAGGCACAAGGAGCTGAGAGTGAGAGGATACGCTGCTGGAGGACTAAGGAGTACAAACGTTATCAGACACCAGGAGGAAGGTCCTGTGGTGAGGAGAAAGAAGGTGTTTGGAGAAGGCCATGGGGACGTAGCCCAGGGAGTTGTAGCTGTCATGCAGCTGTTACAGGAGGTACTATAGACAGCTGCAATCCACAGGGCCCTGGGCTGGAACCGAGAATAGAGGGCAGGCCCGGTTCCCCCCAAACCTCCCAACTCCTGATCAGACACAGGAGGAGTTGACCCAGACTGTGGGGAAGATCACTGAGGTGAGCAAATCTGCCAAGAAGCGCAGGACCCACCAAGATAGAGGAGGAACTTTGTCACAGTATATATTTAACCTGTCTGCCTAAAAGTTAGGCACTTTAAACCACGTTTAGGCACGTAAACAACAATGGTCTGATTTTCACCCACAAATCCCTCTGAGGTCAGTGAGACTCACAGATACTCAGTACTTACAAAAAGTGACCTGATGTTCAAAGGTGCTGAATGCCTGCAGCTCCTATCAGCTTCAGTGGTAGACTTTGTGGATGGAAAGCAGGCCTAATGAAAAAAAACTGCACATGCGATATACGTACCAAGGACTTGGGTTCAAAGAAATTTGCTACACTCTATAGGTTCAGGGCCTTTTTTTTTTAATTCTGTTGTATTTTGTTTTATCCCTGGGTTTGGGACAATATTAGTTTCTCATGGACTGGGAAGTAAAGGGGGCTGAAATATTTTTAGTCGACCCTAGGCAACTTTAGTATTCTGGCATTTGCTAACTTCCAAGTATTTGACTTCATAACATGAATGTTCTTTTAACATGGAGGGGTTTTGTAATTTTATATAGCAAAAATAGTATGAAGAAAATGTAATTAAACACAGAAAATAAAATATTATAACCACATTTTTAAAATTCCAGTTTATAAAAACATTGCATAATTCTTTATAAGCCTAAACTTACACACTGATTTGTGGATTTCATTTTATCTTTTAATACAATTAAAAGCAAAACATATTTCTATTAAATAAAAAAAAGGCAAAAAACCAATACAAGACAAGAGGGTGGTTTAAATACACAGCGTGAAGAGGTATTCAAACACGGTTCAGTCTGCAAGGACTCAATTCAATGAAATTATGTCCTGCTTCTCTTTTGTGAAAATATAGGCAAGGCTACAGAGTCCATTTTAAAAATTAATTGGTGGTGATCTTCCTTGACTTTGTGCTGTGAATGCCTGGACTCTGTTTTTTTGTTGTTGTGTTTTTTAAGTATGAAATCCTGCTTTTTTCCATATTATGTTCTGGTCTGTGTCATAATGCACCTTGAGCAGAGGTAACAGACCTGTGGTCTGACTCCATTATTAAAGAAGAACATTAGTAAGCAATGACTAGTGTCCACTGCGGCCCTGAAGCAGTGATAGGCAATCATAACTAATATGCAAGGGTGTCGGTCTCTCTACACAGTTACTTGTATTGTCTCATCATAATCGTGTAAAAGGGCCTGGTACGGACATCATAAATCTCACATCCATTCCCCTAAAGGAAGGGGGGGGGATGGAGTAGAAATAACTGGAGAAATTGACTGGAAGAATTTCACAGAGCATGTCAAAGAAAGGGTAGAAGACGTGTGAAAAATGAACCCTGGAATATGTAGCATTTAGCCAAGGCAACACGTCACTCATAGGAGCACACCTATGTACTAGTGTTCTCTATTGCCTGTATACAAAAAGCTTTGAAAATTAAAATAGTTTAAGATGCTTCCTGTTAATAATTAGAAGAACTACCACTGAGCTATACTCGAAAAGAGATTAGATTGTAGACAGAGAGCTCATTGATGTAGACAGCCACACACGTACAACCAGACCTCCCTTCACTCCTTATAGACCAGAATGTTCTTTCAGCTTTCCTGCGGCACAGGCCCTTCACATTCAGAGGAGCGAGCCGGGCACACACCCTATGGATCTGTTTTCTGGGAAGGTGTGTACAGTACACAGCCATTTAGAATTTGGCTCTTGATGTCTGTATTCTAAACTGACATTAATTCCTAGCCAGACAGACCCTCGCCCTACACTATGCCACACCATCCATGCAACCTCAGCCCTTCCTACCAAACCCACACTACGCCATGATGTCCAGCTTCCCCCCTACACCTGCCCCACTCACACACCATGGCTCCCCCGCTTACTGACAGGGTCCACTCCCCCCCCTTTCCACCTCAGTCTCAGCTGGTTAAACTGTACTGAGAACTCCCTGCCACGGGCCAGCCTGTCCTCAAACCACCAGGGGTGATGGCAGAGGCCCCAGTCACGAGACCCCTTTCATCTCTGAAGGCTAGAGGAGGAAAGAGGGGGTGGGTAGGGGGTCTAGAGGACAAAGGAGCTTGGGTAGATGTTTGTCTCTCATCTCCAAGTCTACTGCAGACCCCAACATTTGTCCAAAGCCATGGGGGCTAAAGAGGGCTGCTGCCTGCATAACCAATTATGATGCAACCTTTAAACTAAACTGTGCTGCCTGGCACTTGTGCCTGCCATAGGATCCCCAATGTACTTCACAAACAATAAATTTAGTACCCCGAGAGGTAAAGGAATATCGCCCACATTTTACTGATGAAGAAATGGAGGCACCACAATTAAGCGACTTGCCCATGGCTACACTGGAAATCTCTGGAAGAACTGAGAATATATTCTGATATAAGGCCCATGCCTTAGCCAAAGATCGTCCTTCATTCACAAAAGTGATATTGATTTATGAAGGCATGGTGCAAAACCAATTTATTTGTTAAATTGAAAATATTTTGGCCTTGCAACAAGTTACTATTACCTGCATATTTTTGGGAAAGAGAGTTTGGTGTATTTTTAACAAAGGTCTCATATTTCCTACACTTTATTCCTTTGGTCTTTCAGAACACAACATACACTTCCTCAATTTTTGTTTTAGAAGCTTTATCGTTTACAGAGAACCAGTTTCACTTTCTCCACAATGTGTTCTGTCCTTTTTTATAGGATGCAACAGAACGTTTTTTTAAATGGATAACACATAGACACACACGAGACCCAACCTTGCCATGAAAAACTCACATTTATTTGGTTAACCAAAAATGAAAAAAAACTGCATAGGAACATTTTAAAGTCCACAGAGACACTGACTTTGTTTTAAGGCTGCCAGTAGCTGATACATCATCTCCTTGCTACATCCTTCAGCCTTCTCTATGGATCACAAAGATACATTCAGAAGCCTCCATTAACACAAGAGTTCTCTAACACTGTTACTTTGTTCTACGTAACAGTTTGCCCATAACCTGTCATGCTTTCTTCTTTGCAGTACGTAACATTTTAAGTTACAAAGCCCAGCAATTTTTGTCGAAATAGACAAGTGAACCCTTTTTTGGATGATAGGGGGTTGTGTTAATGGCAGGGTTTTTTGACATGGCCTGTTCCATTAACAGTTATAAATGCTGTTTTTAATGAGCTGCTCAGAGCAATGTCTGTCCCACTGAGCATTTTTCTTAGTAGGAAAACAGCACGATTAATCACAAAATAGAAAAGTAGAGAGCAGCAGAACAGGAAACTACAGGAGCAATTGGTTCAAGGTGCACAACTGCCAAGAACTGACAGAATCATTCTTGAAGCTCGTGGCTTTACTGTGCTGAACTAGATCAAGATGACAATACTTCTAACTGAGTAATTACATTTTATGAGATGGGCTTGTATCTACAGTAAATCAAGCGAGGACTTAAACTGTCTACAGAATTTGTTACACTGGTCTTAATTGGACAGATCTCCCATTTGCTTTTGATGTTTCCAATTTCTAGGAATCTATGTCTCAACAAAAGGACCAAATTAAATAGTATGTATGGGCCCTCACTCTTCTTACTTAAAATGTATCAACCACCAACCAAGATAAGCATGACAAGTAATGCACAATACAAACAATAGTCACATACAGTAAGAACCCTCCCCTCACCCCGCCAATCAGGGTGACTAAACACACCTTACAAACTAGTTTAAAACTTTTTAGTCCTTTTAGGAGGGAAACAAAGCAAAACTCGGGAACAAGACATCTCTTCTTCATAAGGAAGCTACTACATAGACTGAGAAGTATTCTACAAACCTATAAAGGAGTTTATGGGTCTCGTAATTTAAAGAAAAGTATCTACCCTACTTCACTACGCAGACATATAACAGTCAGTAAGGCTCTGTAAAAAGAGTTTTAAAACAAAAACATCTACCTGAGTTTGTAACCTGACACAATCATTAAGAGAAGGAAGAAGATGCCAAATTGGCTTGTTAACCCCTAAGATCACTTAAAAAGACATCAAGGTACATTTTCCATCATAACACTTACCAAACCCAACACAGCATATAACCATTAGTGATTTTCTGTACCCACCTCTTCCAACTTTTGTCACTTAACAATGACTAAGGGAGAAAAACAAGAATTTTTAATACAGTAATCTGATAATGTGCTTCTCTAAACTTTATTCCACATGTAAAGTCATGGATCTGTTGAACGCCACTATTAAAGTCAAATACACATTCAACACAAGGGCTGCCTCTGGCAAAAACATTCAGTCTGAATTACCTTCCAGGAACAGGAATTTGTAACCTCTCTCATTCCTTCCAAGCATTTGGTATAGCATGGTGTTTAAAGAAATTATACCCTTAGAGTCTTTTCTGACAGGATACATTTGTGAGCATGCAAAAATAGATAAAATATTTTTCTCTTGTAGAGAAGACCTAAAGGTCTTAAGGACATAAGAACTCTGCAAATAAAGACACAAAATGTGTCATGTCAACTGGCAGTGTCATAATACTGAAAAAGAAATCCGTTTCAGTTTGCATAATTCCTAGTGAAAATGAGTCCAATTAACAGGAGGAGGATTAGAATTAATTTGCCCCAGTGTAAGAATATTTGGTTTTTATTTATGGTTCTTTAGCCAGGGCAGCCTACTATTTCCACAGGGAGGCAACAACAACAAAAATAGCCACCTGTACACATCTAATATTTCCATTTAAACAAAACTGCGTATCCTATAGACAGGATATACCCTTCCCCTGCATGCAGACTTACACTTTTGTCTGAGACCATCTGATACTAAACTGAGGTAAATGCTTTACTTCTCCATGGTGAGGTAGAACTTTAAGAAACAAAAACAGCTGGGTCTCTATTTGTGCATTCTGTACCACAGCAAACTGGGTTCCACCAATCTTCAAAGGACTCGAGGACCTGAGGTACAATATCTAACGCAAGTACCAGTGCTGAATTTTTTAGACAGCTCCAAACTGTTTCTCTAAATCTCTCTCTCTCTCATTTATTTGATTATTTTTGGCCCTCATATACATTAAATTTTAGGTTTTTCCCTTCTTTATGGTATGCACTTGTGGGCTTCCCCATATCAGTTATACTTAAAGGGTACAAATTAAAGGAGTGACTGGTACTGCATCATCTAGCACCATGGCTACCTCATAAGCCCTCAGCCAGGACAACACTGAAACACTCACTAAAACAGTTCTGAAATAACAGGACTGCTTCATATGGCTGAATTAGGAGATGATGAGAGTTAATTGATGATAACATTTCACAAAGGGAAAATGTACTGACAGCCAACATTGGCACGGTTACATTCCTTTGGGAGCATTCAGTGTGTAAGTCTGTAGATGCAAATCTGTTATTCTTCTCCAAAGCTAGAGTTGGGGTAAGGGTGAAGAGACAAACAAAGCTTCTCCTTCCCCTAAGCCACTTCTACCAGTTCAGGAGATTATACTGAACAGTTTAAGAAAATGCAGGAGTTTGCAACCCAGTGTCAGACCTTTGCTCACCTTCCTTACACTCCTCTCCTGTATGTCTAGTCGCCTGTTTTCTACATGTATCAGGACACTGGAGGCATTATCCAACAATTGTCCATGAACATACACAGAATAAACGTTGCACCCGATTTGAAATCCTACCAATGATACACCAAATAACCAAGCCCCTATGGGGCATATGATGTTGGCATTAAACTTTTCCTATAATAATACTACACTACTTATTCTCATAGGATTATAAGCACTCCATTTTATAAGCTACACTAATATTTTTCAACGATAGCAAGTGTGCTTAAGCACTATTACAGTAACAGTATAGGAAATCATTTGGGTAGCCACACAGCCCATTAAAAAGAAAAAGACAAAAAACACCAAAATCCTCCCAACATGATGTGAAATACTTCTAAATCAAATAGTCTTGTTGTCCTGTAATCAGATCCAGTGAATTAAGTAAACAGAAACTGTAAAGGAAGACATTATGCCTCCCACAAATAAAGACAGGTGTGTGGTCTTCTCGAGTCTTGTGCAGCAACGTAATATGACATGGCGAAGGTCAACAGAAATTCCACCAGACTTCACATCTCTATGCTAAAAACACAATGAGTTATAAAAAGGAGACCAGGAAAAAGTTATCTCCTGCAGCAGGATTTAAAACAAAAACAACCACCCCCCCTCCCAACAACCTGCCCCCCACAAAACCACAGTACGGTCAAGAACACAAATCCTTCATCATGTAACCACCTAATGTGCACAGCAACACATTTGTGCATGATGCCCCA
This sequence comes from Gopherus flavomarginatus, assembly GCF_025201925.1. NCBI lineage: Eukaryota > Metazoa > Chordata > Testudines > Testudinidae > Gopherus > Gopherus flavomarginatus. Next base: position 690,196 of record NC_066629.1, on the reverse strand, counting down.
TGTGGGGAAGAGGTCAAACTTACAGCTGGGAGGGCGGGAGGGAGGCGGAGAACACAAAGATAACGAGGTAAATAGAATTTACAATTTTACAGGATCACTCCCTGCAGAAAAGATACGTATATTCATCTGTAAAAAAAATTAAAGATGAGGTGGATTGGAATTAACGTATTTTTTCGTTCTCTAAAAAAGAATTTCCTTGAGACAGTTTCTTCCTAATTCAGGTAACACAGATTAGAAGATGAGAATTCGATTGTTTCCGAAGTCAACCACAACAATCATGCCATCAGAGGTGACAGCTATACCTGAAGGTCGGTCCATTTGACCAAAGCCACTTCCCTGAGTGCCAAATTTGCATAAAAATCTGCCATTTGACTTAAATAATATCTGCACTCAGTTGTTCCTAGAATTGGCCACAATGATGCACCCCTCTTGATCCACAGCCACGCCCTGTGGGCACAGGAACTGGCCGTTGCTGGTGCCTTTTGACCCAAGGAAGTGTGTCAACTAGTAGTAATCTGGATCAACTGTTACAAGGCGATGATTATTAAAATCTGTTACCACCAGGTAGCCGTCTTGATTGAAGGTAAAACCTCTGGGATGATCAAGATGCTTTGAGAGTGCCCTCTCAAAGCCATATTTATCCAGAAACCCACCATCAGGTCCAAACAGTTGAATCCGACGGTTCTTTGTGTCAGAGACCAGGATTTTGCCCTTGGCGTTGACTGCCACATCCCATGGGTAACTGAAGTGTCCATTCTTGTTTCCCTTTTCCCCAAATTTCAGAATGAACTGCCTATCAAATTAAAGATCTGGATGCGATGATTATCCTTGTCAGCCACGACAATCCTACATGAGATATCACAGGCAACACTAGCAGGGTGATCGAACTGACTAGGTGCAGAACCCAAGGTGCCAAATCTGTAATGAAAGGTGCCACAGTGCTTAAATATCTGAATGCAGTTATTACTGCGATCAGCCACCATGATGTACCCTTCTCTGTCTACGCAAACTCCACAGGGGCGACACAGCTTGCCATCGTTGTTTTCCTCGCTGACAAATGAAAGCCCTGGTAGTCCAATGACAATGTAACCAAACTCAGATTTTACCATGATCTTGAACGGACTGTTCTCAATGTGATGGTTGCACATCATGACAGAGACTAGATGTTCTCCCTCCAGCTGTGGTCTGTAACTGACCAGGTAGGTTCCATTCTGCTGATCATGGACATCTGTGCTGAACAGGTTTCCATCAGGACCCATCACCACTGCAGAGATCATATCACCCCCTGAAAGGCGTGGGTCACCATCATGGTCATAGCATGTCACTGTGAAGGAGGCCACTCTGCCCTGTAGTGCACGTTTGAGACCTTTCCTGGTCAGAGGAGCAAAAGCCCCACTGCTGACAAACCCCATTGATTTAATGGCTGTATACAGAGCCTGGTCAGGAGGAGTGAACATGATTCTGTCATCGTCCTGCAGTTGTAGAAGGCCTCTCACATTCTTCAGCTCCTGTACGTGAGCCAGCATGCAATCCCGAGCCAAGAGAATATCCGTGCTACGACCCTCCTCTAGGACCTGCTGAACCGCACTAATAGTGTTGTCCGGTTTATTTAGATTCTGACGCAACTTTTCAACTTGCAGGTAAAGGGACTTGGCTTGGACTTGATTAATCTTTTCCACCTTAAAAACAAAACAAAACAAATGCATTACATTTATATTAAAAGACAGCTAGCAGTGCAGAAATATTTTTTCTAGTGGTGCTTTTCTAATTCCTACATAAAAGATTGTAGTGTAGTTGCCACAGGGATGTTAAGAGATCATGAATGGAAGGGGAAGTGGTCTGCAGGACAAACTCTTTATGAAGATGTGGTCCATGTGAGGAAAATCATTAGGGGAAATGTGGATGCTTATTACAAAATGAACCTGCTGAGAATCACTGGTCCCTCCTCTGACAAATACAGCCTTAATTAAAAGCAACACACACTTCTGCTATTAAGTTCTGCTGCAACAGTTTGCTATTTAAAAGAAAGGTCATTATTAATTATTATTATTATTATTAACTAAAAAATAGTCTCCTTGCTTTGCAATTGTCCCATCTTCCAATCACAAGGAGCACTAAGTGACTGGCATAATAGAATTTATAGGCAGAGTGACAATTTTTTTGCCCATTTATTTTAATACATGTTTTTCTTCAGTACTTTAGCAATCCATTCAAGATATTAATGGCAAACATACATGCCTTGGAAAGTTAATGAAATGTGTAATCACTTCATTGTTGCAGAGTGTACTCCACCATCAGTTATGCAGCCAAACATTCAGAAATGTCAGGTAGTGTGTCCAGCTGCTCAATGTGCATACTGTCTGAAGACTGTAGTTATATGTTTGCTTGATTGTTTAACAGATGAAGGAAGAAGGCCTGCAAGGGTGAAGTGTGGACATGTGTTGTTAAACTTACAAGGTGTGCAGTTTCTCCCTTCCTTTAGAACAGATCCCTAAGGCTTAATATTCAAAAGTGACTAGAAAGTCACTAATCACTTCTGAAAAGTTAGGCCTACAATGCTACTTACATTTTTTTTTCCTGGATGTACTGAGTTAAAAGAAAAACTTTGTCAAAGCTGTCAGCAGTTGGTCATTTCCTCTTTTACAGACACATTTCTAAAAAAGCAAGCTATTTTAAAATTAATTCTGAAAATGGTTCTGGAGTCTGTGTCTGGTGAACATGTGGAATCACACCTGTACAGAGGAGTGCTGGGAAGTGAAAAAATATTCTCTGCTGGGTTTTGTTGTTTGTTTGTTTAGTTTTTTTAAATGAGGACAATCAAAAGCTTAGTTTATTGCACAATAGCAACATTCAAAATGTAGAGATGTGTAACCTATCAAAGGGGGGGTTGTTTTTCTGAAATAGAAATGCACTAACATGGAAGCGAAGACCATGTTGTTGGGCTGAAGTTTGGGGCTTGACAACAGTGAGGCCTAATGCTGGGTGAAATAAGAGGCAAGTTAGGAAATAACCCCAAGTCATACTGTAAACATGGTTTGGTTCTAACTGGTTTTTACAAGTGTTTTAGATAAAATGCAAATATTTTGGAAAAATGTTACATTGATAGTTATTGATATGTATTTATTCAGATGCTAATTAAGGCATAAACAGCCAATGAGAAAATAGAAAATATTTAATTATGGTAAAAAAGTTGGAATTAATGCTAATTACGCGGTTATTGTAACTGATTATAAAAGAGTACTACAGTGGTTTTGGATAGGCACACCCATCCATCCGAGAAAGGTTTATACCCATTCTTCTCAGTCAGGGACTGATCACCCATGAATGGATCATTTCACCTTGGAACGAGAGTATAAATGCAGTGAATGGCTACATAGTGAAGCCTGTTTATTTAATATAAAATAGTTGAGCAAAGTCTTTAATTTTATCACTTGTGTCATTTACAATCCTCCACTAAATTGTCTGTAATCGCCCTGGAGGCTTGAACTGAGGAGGAACACAGGCAGGGGGCGCATATTTTAAAGCCTGAGGTTTCCGCATTGGAGGAGAGGGGGAGCGGGAGAGAAAGAAATGACTCCAAAAACCCAGTTCTACTCCTAAAACTATAAAACATCTATAAAAACAATAAACCACTCTAACACTGGCTATGTGCAATTGTGTATTTTTTAAGTGCATCACACACAGAAGAGGACACTAACAGTTCCAACCCAGACCATGCAGCAGTAAGAAGGAACTGGAAATGTGATCGGTCCGCCCCACCCTTTATCACCTTGGACGAAACCATGAGGCAAGACAAGGGCTCAGTGCGGACCAATGGACACTATGAATTTCAAAATCTCCAGCTGCAGATGCATGGTGCGCCTGTGTAAATCCTCAGTGGAATATAACAGGGACCATCACTCAAGGAAGAAGTCAGAATTCCTCCGTTTAATAACTGAAGAAGCCCTGTTCCCAGAGTTGTGCAGTGTTGCTGCAGGGCCATGCAGAAAGTCCAACAGAAATTGAATTTCAAAATTTCTCTGTGAACCAGAAATCCTGTGTTTTGCCCAACTCTGTTTACGGATCCAGCAATAATCAGGGCTACCACATTTCCTATCCATTCCTCTGACACAGTAAATTTTTGTTCTTAAAGGTACACATTTTGAATCTAACTGATATATATTTAGCATGTGCCAGATTTTACTGTTAGGCCTGAATAAAGATATAGCAGACAAAGGCAGGTATGCCAATCTGACCAAAGTCAGGCTAATAGAGGTTTTTGGGTAATCCCTGAGTGGAAAAACACTGAGAAGCAGTATGTCTCACAAGCGCTGGGAAAAAGTGAGATAAGGGAGAGGCTGCATTCCTGGCATAGTACCAGATGTGCTGTGTTAGGAGCAGATCCTTCGAAGAACCGATAAGAACCCTAGCTTCCCAGCCTCCTTGTTTTCACTCCCTGGTTTTCTTCTCTGTTTGTTTTTAATTCCTCTACGTTTCTAACTTTAGGCATGCATGTATACTAAAGGTATCTAGTTTCTAGTTGTTAGAAGAAGGGGGTGAGTTGCTCAAGTGAATAATTTATGACGCAACGGAACTGTCTATATAGGCTTATACTAAGATGTAAAGAGCAGGCTGGTTCTCTCTGGAGATGAGTTGCTCTCTATTGATGCGTGCACTTGTCAATAAAGAGCTTTTGATCGGACCTTGCTGGTGTTGCCTGTCTCTCTCACTGTCAGACAACGAACCTCACCATCTGGGTTAGAGTCCCCGACACTACCATCCTCATTCATGATGAAAATACCTTAAATCTCAACTCAATTTTAAAATGGGACTACCCTGTATTGTAACTACTACTCAAAAAAACAACTCAACACAAGGGTATCATAACATGGCCCTGTTCTAACTTAAAGACAGGCCAGATTTCCATATTAAAAGTTAATTGTTATTAACTAAAACAGATAAATATATCTATATAAAAAGCTTTTAACCTTCCACAGCAGCTCACACTACCGTTTTCCCAGGGCCTTCTTATGTCGACATGTCATAGCTTTGATTTCAGACTGCAGCACGAAATTCACTACATAGGACCAAATGCTTCCCCAATATAGCCTGTGCAAACCCCACTGATACCAGCATTGACACAGGATTCAAGTTAATGTACATGTTGATTAAGTCTGATATCAAACCTACATTTTTTAGACATGTGTGCTGAGAATTCAAAACGACCTTCTTATCCCCAAATATTTTAGACTATCAATACATTTGCTACAGGATACAAGTCTAGTCTTCTAGTAAGACTTCTGCATTCCACTAATGCAGAGGTCCCTAAAGTGCAGAGCATGCCCCTGCCGGGGGGTAAGAAGGAACATTCAGGTGCAGGGAGTGCAGTGGGCTCGGGCCAGTCCCCACAGAGGTAAGGAGGGAGTGCCACTCAGCCCCTCCCCGGCCCCAGCTCTGCTCGGTCCTGGCTCCTGGCCTCACCCCCAGCCTCGACTCCATTCCTGGCCCAGAGCAGAGGCTGGGAACGGAGCCGCACCTTGCCGCAGGGCAGGCTGCTGGCCTGCACTGCAACTCAGCTGTGGCTCCACTCCCACCCCCAACCTCGGCCCCTGGCCATGGCCCCAGACCCACCTCCAGCCTCAGCCCTCTTACCCTTGTCCGTGTTTCCACCACCACCACTACCCCGAGCAGCAGCCCTGCTCCTGGACCTGAGCAGGGTGCGGGCATGGACAAGGGTAAGGGGGGCTGGAGCTGTGACCCGCAAAAGTTTGGGGACCACTGTACTAATCTATGCAAGTCAATTGGATGTAAACAGCAATACTTTTTATATGACTTGGAGAAAGGAGTGGTGGCACATGAAAATAAAATTAAGCCTATTGGCACTTGAAACTTGGAGAGACATGAGCAAGTCTTAGATAGAGACTGAAACTTCAAGTCCTCTAGACACAAGTGTAGTCAACTTTCCTGTTTTCTATTTAATAAAGTGAAACTATCAGCATTTATACAATGCAGTCAGAGAAGTGTGGTGAAAACATTAAAACGAAGAGTCAACTTAGAAGGCACACTTGGAGCCCACAGGAGACAGAAAAAAATTCAGACAAGTGACACCTAAATGTTACTATAACTGAAAATTTAGAAAAAATGTGTTTTACTCTGTGAAGGACCGTTCGATTTCACAGTAAGAATAAACTCCTTTCTAAATACCATTTTCAGAAGCATGAAAGGTGTAATACACCAGGGTTGTATGGTTAGGGCCTCACTTGGGTGTATGTGATCATGAAATCATAGAGTTCGCAAATCTAAGGAAGGGTAGAAGGGAGTACAGCAAAATAGAGACAATGGATTTCAGGAAGGCGGATTTTGGGAAGCTCAGAGAGCTGATAGGTAAGGTCCCATGGGAATCAAGACTGAGGGGGAAAATGGCTGAGGAAAGCTGACAGTTTTTCAAAGGGACACTATCAAGGGCCCAAAAGAAAGCTATTCCGCTGGGTAGGAAAGATAGAAAATGTGGCAAAAGACCACCTTGACTAAACCATGAGATCTCGCATGATGTAAAAAATAAAAAGGAGTCATATAAAAATGGAAACTAGGACAGATTACAAAGGATGAATATAGGCAAACAGCACAGGAATTCAGGGGCAAGATTAGAAAGGCAAAGGCACAAAATGACTTCAAACTAGCTACGGGAATAAAGGGAAACAAGAAGACTTTTTATCAGTACATTAGAAGCAAGAGGAAGACCAAACACTTGGAAGGTGGTAAGGTGATAGGGAATAGCCAGCATGGATTTGCAAAGAACAAATCATGTCAAACCAATCTGATAGCTTTCTTTGATAGGATAACGAGTCTTGTGGATAAGGCAGAAGCGGTGGATGTGGTATACCTAGACTTTAGTAAGGCATTTAACACGGTCTCGCGTGATATTCTTATCGATAAACTAGGCAAATACAACTTAGATGGGCCTACTATAAGGTGGGCGCATAACTGGCTGGATAACCGTACTCAGAGAATAGTTATCAATGGTTCCCAATCCTGCTGGAAAGGTATAACAAATGGGGTTCTGTAGGGGTCTGTTTTGGGACAGGCTCTGTTCAATATCTTCATCAATGACTTAGATATTGGCATAGAAAGTATGCTTATTAAGTTTGCAGATGATACCAAACTGGGAGGGATTGCAACTGCTTTGAAGGATAGGGTCAAAATTCAAAAAGATCTGGACAAATTGGAGAAGTGGTTTGAGATAAACAGGATGAAGCTTAACAAAGACAAATGCAACATGCTCCACTCAGGAAGGAACAATCAGTTTCACACATACAGAATGGGAAGAGACTGTCTCGGAAGGAGTTTGGCAGAAAGGGATCTAGGGGTTATAGTGGACCATAAGCTAAATATGAGTCAAATGTGTGATGCTGGAGTATTGTGTCCAGTTCTCGGCACTGGGCAGCACAGTATGGGGAAAAGGTGACCAGCCCTCTGTGGAGAAAGAAGTGCTTCGGGACTATTTAGAAAAACTGGACGAGCACAAGTCCATGGGGCCAGATGCGCTGCATCTGAGGGTGCTAAAGGAGTTGGAGGATGTGACTGCAGAGCCATTGGCCATTATCTTTGAAAACTCATGGCGAACAGGGAAGGTCTCAGATGACTGGAAAAAGGCTAATGTAGTGCCTATCTTTTAAAAAGGGAAGGAGAAGGATCTGGGGAACTACAGGCCAGTCAGTCTCATCTCAGTCCCTGGAAAAACCATGGAGCAGGACTGGAATCAAGGAATCAATTCTGAAGCACTTAGAAGAGAGGAAAGTGATCAGGAATAGTCAGCATGGATTTACCAAGGGCAAGTCATGCCTGACTAACCTAATTGCCTTCTATGAGCAGACAACTGGGTCTGTGGATGAGGAGAAAGCAGTAGATGTTTTATTCCTTGACTTCAGCAAAGCTTTAGATAGAACCTCGCACAGTATTCTTGCCAGCAAGTTAAAAAAGTATGGGCTGGATGAATGGACTATAAGGTGGATAGAAAGCTGGCTAGATCGTCGGGCTCAATGGGTAGGGATCAACGGCTCCATGTCTAGTTGGCAGCCGGTTTCAAGCGGAGTGTCCCTAAGGGTCGGTCCTGGGGCCGGTTTTGTCCAATACCTTCATTAATGGTCTAGAGGATGGCGTGGACTGCACTCTCTGCATGTTTGCAGATGACACTAAACTGGGAGGAGTGGTACATACGCTGGGGGGTAGGGATAGGATACAGAGGGACCTAGACAAATTAGAGGATTGGGCCAAAAGAAACCTGATGAGGTTTAACAAGGACAAGTGCAGAGTCCTGCACTTAGGACAGAAGAATCCCATGCACTGCTACAGACTAGGGACTGGATGGCTAGGCAGCAGTCCTGCAGAAAAGGACCTAGGGGTTACAGTGGATGAGAAGCTGGATATAAGGCGACAGTGTGCCCTTGTGGCCAAGAAGGCTAACGGCATTTTGGGCTGTATAAGTAGGGGCATTGCCAGCAGATCGAGGGACATGATGATTCCCCTCTATTCGAAACTGGTGACGCCTCATCTGGAGTACTGTGTCCAGTTTTGGGCCCCACATTACAAGAAGGATGTGGAGAAATTGCAAAGAGTCCAGCGGAGGGCAACAAAAACAATTAGGGGGCTGGTACACATAACTTATGAGGAGAGGCTATGGGAACTGGGATTATTTAGTCTGTAGAAGAGAAGAATGAGGGGGGATTTGATAGCTGCTTTCAGCTACCTGAAAGGGGGTTCCAAAGAGGATGGATCCAGACTGTTTTCAGTGGTACCTGAGAACAGGGAGTAATGGTCTCAAGTTGCAATGGGGGAGGTTTAGGTTGGATATTAGAAAAAACTTTTTCACTAGGAGGGTGGTGAAGCACTGGAATGGGTTACCTAGGGAGGTGGTGAACTCTTCTTCCTTAGAGGTTTTTAAGGTCAGGCTTGACAAAGCCCTGGCTGGGATGATTTACTTGGGAACTGGTCCTGCTTGGAGCAGGGGGTTGGACTAGATCACCTCCTGAGGTCCCTTCCAACCCTGATATTCTATGATTCCACGATTTCAAGAAAGATGCAGAGAAACTGGAGAGGGTCCAGAGAAGAGCAGTAAGAATGATTAAAAGTCTAGAGAACATGACCTATGAAAGAAGGCTGAAAGAATCGGGTTTCTTTAGTTTGGAAAAGAGAAGACTGAGAGGGGACATGACCGCAGTTTTCAGGTATCTAAAAGGGTGTCATAAGGAGGTGGGAGAAAACTTGTTCATCTTAGCCTCTAAGGAGAGAGCAAGAAACAATGGGCTTAAACTGCAGCAAGAGAGGTTTAGGTTGGACATTAGGAAAAAGTTCCTAACTGTCAGTGTGGTTAAACACTGGAATAAATTGCCTAGGGAGGTTGTGGAATCTCCATCTCTGGAGATATTGAAGAGTAGGTTAGATAAATATCTATCAGGGATGATCTAGACAGTATTTGGTCCTTCCATGAGGACAGGGGACTGGACTCGATGACCTCTCGAGGTCCCTTCCAGTCCTAGAGTCTATGAATCTATGTTTTGACAGCTGAGGCTCATAATTCTCTGAAATGCAATCCTCATAACAGACTAGAGAAAAAGTGTTGTAAGTAGCTATCTAGCTAGTAAGGGCTTCAAAGTAGGTAGAGAGAGTCTTGTGGTAATGGTCATCGGATAGGCTGGTAGGGAAGATGTTTATAGAATCTTAGGACATCTGGATCAAATCTGACTTGGGTTACAAACTTTTAAGAACATCATTTTCAGTAAAAGAATGTCATGCTAGAACTCTATAATCTGCTTATAAGTATGGGTAACGTCTAAATTTAAGACAAGGAGAGCAATATTCCTGACTGGCAGAAGATCTCCTTGATAAGAGGAGAGAGGAAGTTACATTAAAAAGGAAATGGGAAACAAAAACAAAACCAAACCGGGGGGGGGGGCGGTATTAAAGTTCCAGGCACATAAATTTGGTCTCTCAAAGCCTGGATAACTTGGAACAAATTAACAAATATTCTGTGTTGTAGGAACAGTGGAGATTCTGTGGCTCAGTAGATTAGGTCAGAGAACTGCAGCCTCAGAGAGAATGGAGTGATGAGGAGGATTCTGAGAAAGATGCATGGAGATGGGAGCAGCCCATTTTTATTCCTGTAATCACAGTCTGCTTGTCTGTGAGCTCTCCCACAGAAGCAAGACAAAGGTCCCCTTCAATGAAAGGACTGGAATATGTGGGTTAGATGAGAAGAAAGTTCTACTTCCTCTTAGGAGTCTGCTTTAGACAGCCTTCCAAATGGCCTCTGAGAACTAAGAACCAGCTCTGTTGTAAGCTGTGTTGGCCAAATGAATACAGTTTAGAAGAAGATGATTCCAGTTTTACATTTAAACAAACAATAAAACTAAAGAGGCTCTGAAAGCAGGTGCTCAGCAGAATGCATCCGTAACTCTCCCGTTTAGCTATGGAGGTAGACCCAGATTAATTCAGTCCTAGTCTGAGGTGTGCAAAATGAATTGCTCATCTTCTACCTCACCCACTATTGGCCAAGTAATCTAAATACTTATCAGCTTCCTCTGCTGCAGTGAAAAGGTGAGTGTTTCTGAAACTGAACTCGAGTTCTCCAGCCACAGCAAGAGGAAATCTCAATTTTTAAAACTGTCACTTTAATACTGCTAGAAGCCTTGTGGGTTTTGTTGTTGTTGCTGCTGTTTAAACACAGTGTATAATTTAGATAAATGTGGATCTTTGTATTTTCCTCCAATAGGTTACCTTTCCTCAAGACTGTCAAGGAACAAATCCAAGACAAAATGAATCCTCCACACAATCAAGGCTGATTTTGTAGTCTGATTATCCAGTTCAAGCAGAAATCTTTTTAACTCTATCTGAAGCAAATTCTCCTAGCTCTCCATAGACTTCCAAATTCTGCTATCCACTGTTTTGACACTTTCATCTTCTCTAGAAATCACAGTTCAGTCCATTTTTAAATCTGTCTTTGGTTCAGGTATCTGTTTTCTCAGCTTGGTTTTCAGTAATTACCTCAGGAATACTCTACTGTTAAGGACACAAAAGAATAGGCTCCATTTGTGGTTGGATATTGATCCATAGAACACATATGCTCCTATAGAGAGTCCCAAAATGACGTTTACTATTTATTGATTGTTTCTAGTTCTTTTGGAGTGACCTACCTAGAAGATGAAAATGTAGTGCTCAAAGACAAAGACTGGTCTTTCAGGATTTGACCTGCCTCAGCCTCTGTTGTCTTTTTATTCCTGTTTTCATCGCCTGAACCTTAAAATACACCACAAACAAATAAAACGTGTGCATGTGTCAAAAGTAGTCACTCCAAAACCCCAGCTGACTGTGGAAGTGAGAATAGTCTCAATCAGGGGTTGGCAACCTTTCAGAAGTGGTGTGCCGAGTCTTCATTTAGTCACTTAATTTAAGGTTTTGCGTGCCAGTCATACATTTTAACATTTTTAGAAGATCTCTTTGTATAAGTCTATAATACATAACTAAACTATTCTTGTATGTAAAGTAAATAAGGTTTTTCTTAAAATGTTTAAGAAGCTTCATTTAAAACTAAATTAAAATACAGAGCCCCCCGGACCGGTGGCCAGGATCCAGGCAGTGTGAGTGCCACTGAAAATCAGCTCAAGTGCCGTCTTCGGCACGCATGCCAAAGGTTGCCTACCCCTGGTCTCAATGAAGGATGGCTGTAGCATTGAAACACTGCCAATCACTGGGCTATTGCTGCCCTGCCAGCTCTCTGATCGGAAACAAACCCACTTGCATAGTAGCAACTGTGCAAAGTGTACAAAAATCTAGTAGCAGAGGAAAAGTCGGGCATACTGTACAGTTCATACTTTCAGATTTCAAAGCACATATTATATATACGGCAATTGCTTCTATTGGGACAGGCTTTATTCTCCAAGTACCTGGGAGCTTTTAAGAGGATATATAATTTTTCACTTTATTATTAATTGGCATAATTACTTAGTACAGTACTTACACAGACAACATTTGACATTTTCAGAGCACTTGTGCTACACAAACACCCCGGCATATACTAACATAGTGAGAGGCAGGATCTGGGCTCAGGAGACCAATGTGTAATACTTGAATCAAACATTCCATTCCAAGTTGAGACAACAGATCCAGACCTGCTCAACCAGTTCCTATACTCCACAGCCAGAGTGGAGCTGCCACAAAAAGGGGGAACAGTAAACGGGGATCAGAGGCTGTCAAGGTTCCTTCCCCACTCTGAACTTTAGGGTACAGATGTGGGGACCTGCATGAACGCCTCTAAGCTTAACTACCAGCTTAGATCTGGTCTCGCTGCCACCATCCAGATGTCTGAGTTATCTGGAAAACTCTCAAACACTAGCTCCCTTTTCTGGATAGTCTTGAGAGACTTCTTCACCAAGTTCCTGGTGAATGCTGATCCAACCCCTTGGATCTTAACATAAGGATAATTTAACCATCCCCCCTCCTTTCTCCCACCAGTTCCTGGTGAGTCCAGATCCAACTGGTAAAAATCACCTCTGTAAAATCAGGGTGGAAAATAACTTTACAGGGTAATCACATTCAAAGAGCCCAGAGGAACCCCCTCTAGCCTTAGGTTCAAAGTTACAGCAAACAGAGGCAAAATCCTCTCAGCAAAAAGGAACATTTACAAGTTGAGAAAACAAAAATAAAACTAACACGCTTTGCCTGCTTATTACTTACAAGTTTGAAATATGAGAGACTGGTTCAGAAAGATTTGGAGAGCCTAGATTGATGTCTGGTCCCTCTTAGTCCCAAGAGCGAACAACCCGCAAAACAAAGAGCACGAACAAAAGCCTTCCCCCCACCAAGATTTGAAAGTATCTTGTCCCCTTACTGGTCCTTTGGGTCAGGTGTCAGCCAGGTTTCCTGAGCTTCTTAACCCTTTACAGGTAAAAGGATTTTGGTGTCTCTGGCCATGAGGGATTTTACAGTATTGTACATAGGAGAGCCATTCCCTTCCCTTTATAGTTATGACAGAGGGATTCAAGGACACTCTAGGCTCTAGCCGAGAAGTTCATCTTCTGATTGGATTGCATACACTGAGGAAGTGCATTCTGCAATGTAATAGGAGACAGGCTACTACTGTGACACTCCAGAGACCATGGGACTAGGCCTTCAGAGATGTCTTGATATTAAAGGGGTGTTATCAGTCACATTCACCGTGCTATAAAGGCAAGGGTGCCACAGCTGGATGGTGGAAGAAACTGGAAACTGATTGACACTCAAAGTAAAAGAGGTGCGTTTCTTTAAAGACAAAAGGAACATTAGAGAGCTGCTTATGAACTGTGTGTTGTGTACAGTTAGGATTATTCAAACATGCAGCTCAGAGCACATCTGTTTTCCACGCTTTAGGAGGCAAGATGAATGTATGAAGAAAACAGTATCTAATCACTATAAAATGCTATAACAAATTATAGACTCATAGACTCATAGATTCCAGGGTCAGAAGGGACAATTATGATAATCTAGTCCGACCCCCTGCACAAAGCAGGCCACAGAACCCTATCCATCCACTTCTATAACAAACCCCTAACCTATGCCTGAGTTATTGAAGTCTTCAAATTGTGGTTTGAAGACCTCAAGCTGCAGAGAATCCACCAGCAAGTGACTTGTGCCTCACGCTGCAGAGGAAGGCGAAAAACCTCCAGGGCCTCTGCCAATCTGCCCTGGAGGAAAATTCCTTTCCGACCCCAAATATGGCGATTATGCTGCACCAAGTTGTTACTTCTCTCCAATCAATATACTAGAAGCTAGAAACTGGGCCAAATGCTGGCATACATTTCCAAAAACAGTTCCATCTTGATTTATTTTCCTAAATCAGCTGCATAAAAATGACTGACTTTTTAGAACCAGTCTTTCTCTATTGTTCCAAGATTTGACAGGGATATGCCATTTAAAATCTACATAAAAGGATTACCTGATAATCCCACTGACAAACTACATGAAAACAATTTGCATCTTTCAAAGACGGGGACTTGCTCCAGTCCCTTTTGAATCATATGTGACACTCAAGAGCCAGATATTCCGCTGTTGTAAATCTGCACAGCTCCACTGAAATTAATGTAGCTATACCAGTTCATATAAGTCAAGGATCTGGCTAATGTAGATGTTATCTATGAATATTAAAAATACATTAAATAGAGTTAAGGTTGAAAGTACGGATCAGTAATTCAAGAGTAAAATCCTTACAGGGATGTCACAATTATCACCACAAAAAGCATTGCAAGACCAGGAAACTTGGAAGGAATCCAAACATGTTACGGTATAGGTGTCTTAACTGTGCATTTGCAAGTAACTTCAATTCTAGCCTATGACGACACGATGCAAAACAAATCTACAATTATCATTAGTATAATTATGGTATTCGCTGGTCTGGATTAAATTCAACTGAGTTTAAATCTAATTTGCAAGCGGTAAGGCCTGAGGCTAAAAGAGATGGGTTAAAATAGCAAAGATGCTTTATATAGCAACTAGTGACAAGTTGTGTTTCTCGGATTGTTTTGGCTTTGAATACTTTGTCAAATTAAGGTAAAACTGAAAGCTCCAATGCTTTGCTGGCATTTGGGATGTTCGCACTGCTTTCACAGTGTGTTCCTACTCCAACTCCTATCCAGTGATATTCCCCAGAGTAAAAACTGACCACCCAGATGTGTATCAGTTTGTCTCTGCTCAACATTTACGGGGTTTAAACTAAAAACTATTCCTAAAAATCGACCTAGTTCAGCAGTTTCAAGTTTTCAACATAGACTAGGCCAGAGACCAGCCAGATAGGGGAAAAAATGGGGGAGGGGAATTGTTCTGAGTTGGGAGGGGAGCTGAAGGAAAGGGGACTAAAACAAAAACAAGGAGTTTTGATGGAAATAAGGCTAAAAGGCAAGAAAATTGGCAGACTAGAAATAGCAACAAACCTCCATTTTTAGAGCAGAAAGCAGACAACTTTGGTTTGCATTTTTTATATATAAGCTTTTCCCAAAAATGTTTTGCCATGAGCAATTTGCAGAAATGCCAGCATAAGCAACATTCATTTTTCCTGACACTCTCCTCCCACCCCAAAATTTTAATTCAAGGAATTCCATCAACCGAAAATCATGTGTGGTAAACAAACATTTCTACCACTTTTATAAATAAAATCTTAACTCTAAAAGTGATTTGAGTAAGCCTGTTTGACGTGACACTATTTATGGTGTTTATAATTTTACATTTCTTTCAGCTTGGGCAATGAAAAAACCAAGCCAGTTTCACTGCCGAAATCAGTGTCAGTTTCAGGTTCTCAGTGCATGGAGATGGTAGTTAAAAAACAAATGGTTAAGTGGATTTATTTGTAAATTGTTGACATGTTTCTATTTGTCCTAGACTTTATAAGGGATCTCCGGTTTGCCAAAAAAGTTGTATTTGGGACCAAATACAGGCTAGCCAACAATAAAGTTTAGCGCTATTGTTTTCAGGCCCCTTTTACAGTGCCCATACGAGCCCGTGGCATCTGAAAACTTAAAACTAAAGGCCCGTTTCTTACATAGTCACTAGCTTAATACTAGATGTGACAAGGCACCAACATTTTCATCCCTTTGTCATTTGACGCAGCTCAGATTAGGTCTAGGCAGCAAGGCTGGTGAACAAATGCTGTCTGCCTACATTAGCACTCAAATCAGTTCAGCAGCAGCAGCGGTGGTGCAGACAATTCTTTAGCAAATTATAATTACTGGTGTGTTATATCAAACTGAAAAACAGTTAGCAACTGTACTGGACAATACTGTCCTGAAAAATCAGTCTCATTTTATTCCATTAAGGCATTGGCAGCAGCATTTTAGCGTTTTCAGATTTAAAATTTATGTCCGCAGACCTAAGACATCAATGCCAGCTAATAAATAAATCCCTTTCTCCCCCCGAACCCCACCAACTAGTGTACTGTTCCATGCCTCTCAACCATTACACTCCTACTAATGCAAGATAAGCATGTAAAGATTTAGGGTGGCCTTCCAGACTCACTGGTGAGTTGGAGAAAGGGGGATGGGGAGACTGATCTGTTTTGCTTTTGGTATTTCTAGATTCCTTTCAAGTTCTTAAGTGTTAGGTGGTCAGGTTCCATCCCATCTGGGTGCTACTTATTACTTTGCCAACAGGCAATCCCCTCAATTTATTTCAGTAAGACAAAAAGGCATTGCCCTAATGGCCCTGCCTACCACCTCTGCGTTCTGCTAGTGACCCAGGCCTGTTACTGTCAAACACCACAGTAAAGGCAACTGAGGGCACGTCTACACTACAGGATAATTTCGAATTAACTTAAACTGGTTTTATTAAACAGATATTATAAAGTCGATTGCACGCGTCCACACTAGGCACATTAATTCGGTGGTGTGCGTCCATGGTCCGAGGCTAGCATCGATTTCCGGAGCGTTGCACTGTGGGTAGCTATCACTATAACTATCCGGCCAATAACTTCGATTTGCGGCCACACTAACCCTAAATCAATATGTTAATATCGATTTTAGTGTTACTCCTCTCGCTGGGGAGGAGTACAGAAATTGATTTTAAGAGCCCTTTAAATCGATTTAAAGTGCATTGTACTGTGGACGGGTACAGCGTTAAATTGATTTAACGCTGTTAAAATCAGTTTAACAGCATAGTGTTGACCAGACCTCAGGGATTGCCTAGGCCAGGGGTAGGCAACCTATGGCACGTGTGCTGAAGGCAGCACGTGAACTGATTTTTAGTGGCACTCACACTGCCCAGGTCCTGGCCACCTTTTGTATTTTTTGGGAAACTATTAAGCTTTTCTCCCCCTGATATCTTAGGCAAGAGCAGTGATCTCCAGAAGGAAATACAGCAGGTTTACTGCAAAGGCCCGAGACTTGGAAGTAGAATATAAAATGATAATCCCAGCTCTGCTACTAATTCATGGCATTCATAAAAGTTAGTGCTTTGAGGATTTCAGATGTTCAATGGCAAAAATCCAGAGACTGATTTTCAGAGGGTCCTGAGCATCAACAGTTCCAACTGAAGTCTCACTTACACACTGTAGGTTTTCAGCACCTCTGATAATGATGTTCTAGATGTCTAAAGTTAAGCATTTAAATGGAGACCATCTTTGAAAAATTCAACCTATCCTCAAAGCCTCAGTATCACCATCTGTAAGATGGGGCAAATAAAAAACATCTACCAAGAATTGCTGAATCTCTTGATTGTATTGAGAGTCTGGTTTATTAAGATCTGATTTAAGGCCTGATTTAGGACTTTTAAATGTTTGAGTTTGGCTAAACTGCCTACAAGTGTGTTATCAGATTAATATTTGAAGAGCTTTGAAAGTGGGCAGTGCTGTATAAGTGATGTGTTACTTATTATAGCTCAGGAGAAGATAGTAGTTTAGGGCCTGATTCTGTCATGTGTCTCACGCTGAGTAGTCCTTTACTTGGCAAAAAGTTCTACTGACATCAGCAGGATTATCTGCAGAGTCAGGTACTACGCAGAGAGAGTAAGGATGGCTGAACTGGGTCCTTACCTGTGTATCTGGTCAAATTCCTTTCTGCCTACCAAAACACTTCCTGCAGTTTGAAGGGGCATGGTAATTTTCTTCCATCCTTCTCTCATATTTAGATTTGTTGTGCGCTGCTGCATTCCACCTTTCTTACAAAATGCTTTATGATCCTTGAATGCAGAAATGCCTTCACGCACACTCTGCTTAAATTCATCCGCGTTCCTATTCTGATCATTCTAATCCAAGTAGCTGACGCTTACTACTTGTCATGTGGCACTGCCCAAAACTCCCAACCATGCTTGGGGACCCATTGTGCTGGCACTGGTCAGAGCCATACTAAGAGACAGTCTCTGTTCTGAAAAGCTGCAGATAGTTGTTGGCAGCTATACAGCAGCAATGAGGCATGTGCCACCTCCATAACAAGATAGCTCTACAAGAGCAGAACTTTGAGCCTGTCATAAACAGATAGCTAAGGGTTAATGTTCTTTTACCTGGAAAGAAGTAACCTGAAACACCTGACCAGAGGACTAATCAGGAAACAAGACTTTTTCACATCTGGGTGGAGGGAAGTTTGTGTGTGAGTTCTTTGTCTTTTGTCTTCTGCCTGTACTCTCTCGACTATGAGAGGATTTTTCTGCCTCCTGCTTTTCTAATCTTCTGTTTCCAAGTTCTAAGTACAAAGATAGGAAGACCATAGGTTTGTTTTTTTGTATTTACATGTGTGTAGTTGCTGGAATGTGTTAAATTGTATTCTTTGTGGATAAGGCTGTTTATTCATATTTCTTTTAAGCAATTGACCCTGTATTTGTCACCTTAATACAGAGAGACCATTTTTATGTAATTTTCTTTCTTTTTACATAAAGCTTTCTTTTTAAGACCTGTTGGAGTTTTTCTTTAGTGGGGAATTCCAGGGAATTGAGTCTGTAGCTCACCAGGGAATTGGTGGGAGGAAGAAGTCAGGGGGATATCTGTGTGTGTTAGATTTACTAGCCTGACTTTGCATTCCCTCTGGGTGAGGGGGGAAGAGAGATTAGCTCTCGGTACTTCTGCTTTCCAGGACTGGAAATAGAGAGGGTGGAATCCCTCTGTTTAGATTCACGGAGCTTGCTTCTGTGTATCTCTCCAGGAACCCAGGGAGGGAACACCTGGAAGGGGGGGGGGAATGGTTTATTCCCCTTTGTTATAAGACTCAAGGAATTTGGGTTTTGGGGTCCCCAGGGAAGGTTGTTGGGGGGACCAGAGTGCCCCAAAACACTCTAATTTTTTGGGTGGTGGCAGCTTTACCAGGTCCAAGCTGGTAACTAAGCTTGGAGGTTTTCATGCTAACACCCATATTTTGGACGCTAAGGTCCAAATCTGGGAATATGTTATGACAGAGCCTACAAGTTACAACTCAAATTGTGCACAGTCTCACGTGGAAACAGCTTGATGTCCCTATTTATGAAAGGAGGATGCGACAAAGATGCATGTGAATAGTGTGCTGGCATTTCCTTTGCTTTGCTGCTGACACGAAAGTTCCTTCCTGAATAGTGAAAAGACATGACCAAGTACAACAAGGGAGAGGGTGAGGTAGAGAATAGGGGACAGTTTTTTGCCCTTCACACACAGGGGACATTGGAGAAGCAGGCACAGCTGGAAGACAAAAGGGAACATTCCTTTAGTCACATGAGTGACTTACCTGAATATCCTGGTGCCCTTGCTGAGCATCTCCTAGCAGTTGAATGGTGAGGGTTCCAGAATCCTGGAGGACACCTTGAAGGTAGAGAAAGTTATGACCCACATGTGGTCCCGTGGTGCATTCCCAGCAGATGGGGACAGAACAAGTGTCACAGTAGAGATGTGGCACCTGGAAAAGGACACAGGGGAAAAATATGGTATGACACATTAAGCTACCCACAGAAGAAAACAAGTATCTTAATCCATAAGAGGTGATATTACGGGTAGTAAGCCAAGTGTTCACAACAGCTTCTACAGAGGAAAAGCGATCCCTCTTGTAAGCAGCCACTCATATGTGGACAAGAATAAAATAGAAGTGTTATTATTTTCTTTGCAATTGTTGGGATTTTATGGATCCCAATGAATCTGATGCTGGATAGAATCAAGGGACTTTGATGCGATTCAATTTGATGTGATTCAATTCAATTCAACACGGCTTTATTCAATGTGTACAAAAGGAGAACCCCTGGTACAAAAAATCAGGCAGTGTCCCTCTGGCAAGGAGCCCCTCCCCTTGCTATTTTAGAGCACATGGCACTTACATAACAACCTACATAACATGAACCTCTAACCAATCAGAGTTAATCTTTCCATATATGGGTTAGTTTATCACATGCTCATAGTTCTCCATTCCACATGCTGAGCTCACCCTTCTCCCCCTGGCCTTCTCTAGAATGTTCCTAGGGCAGCGAGCCACAGCCTGCTTCCCTATGCATAAGCACCCTGCAAACCACATTTTATCCAAAATGAACATAAGCATACCCTTAACAAGACAGTACCAGGATGTCCATCTCACCCTTATCTCAAGAACGGAAACCATCTGCCAACACTCACCCATTTGGGTATGTCACCTATTGCACATTTCAGATAACTTTTCTTGCATATACAAACATTGCATAAACTTTCTGAGCCATTTAAATTTACTGTCCTGTTGTTGCACTGGGCACATCAAGCAAAAAAAACAAGGACAATCCTCTCTATTTATAAGACAGGACATACAAGGCAAACTGGATGCAAACGCTTGCCATCATCACCAAAGGTGGTATCGAAGTCAAGGACTGTGGCAATTCTCCTGTGCCAGCCAGCACTTTCAGTGTCAGTGGAACTTCTGGGAAGAAACTGGAATTAGGAGGAAGAAACTGTACATTGTAAGTTAGTTAAAGAATTTAAAGATTAGCCTGTCCACTTTTTTAAGACAAATGGAATCATGTTGGTTAATAAACCTAAACTAAATCCCAAACCCACATTCACTCCAGAGTGAAACTCTGTATATGCCATATCATGTATTTATTCACTACCAGTACCTGCTTGCATGTTTGCATTCCATCCAGGGAGCGCCACCTAGCCCCACTCCTGGCCTGGGCCCAGGCCCCAGATGCCGCCCCATGCCTGGGGCCCCAGTCTTGGCTCTGCTCCCACCTGCAGCCTTAGGCCCTTACCCCGTCCATGTCCCCCCTCTCCCCCAGAGCCATGACCCTACTTTTGGCCCCAGCTTAGAGGAAGTGAGGGAGCGCAGGTGGGGTGGGGTGGGGGTGTGAGGAAAAAAAAAGTTTGGGGACTGTTGTTCTAAGGTGATATATCAATAGGCTTTGCAATCTAGATTTAATTACAAGAGAAAGAGAATCAGTGGGGGACCACCACTTAATATGACCATGCTTACTCCAGCTCCACCACCCTTTCTTAAAGTTAAGCTTTTAAAAAAAAAATCTAATCTCCCCCTCAGAGACCTCAACATATGTTCACTCTGCAATGAAGATAACTAGACAGTGAAAGGCAGCTGGAAGAGGACAGAGTGTAGTCAACTTCAAGATGACCTGCTAGAATCTTCTAAACCACCAGGTCTCAAATTGTGAGTCGAGCCCCCAAAGTGGGTTGCGACCCCCTTTGAATGGGGTTGCCAGGACTGGCTTAAACTTGCTTCAGCCCTTGGCAGCAGGACTCAGGTTGCAGGCCCCCTGGCCTGGGGCTGAAGCCTTGAGCTTCAGCTTTCCCCTCTCTGCCTCCTGGGGCTTTGGTCCTCCCACCCACCCAGGGCAGTGGGGCTTGGGTGGGCTCAGGCTTCAGTCCCCCCACCTGGGGTCATGAAGTAATTTTTGTTGTCAGAAGGGGGTCACGGTGCAATGAAGTTTGAGAATCCCTGCTCTAAGCACAAGTTGGAAAAGGCAAAAAGTGCATTACTCTTTGGAGCCAACTTCAGTTTTAATTCTTTTACCTTCATACAACTTAATGCAACATATTAAGAGGTACTTTAGCTGCACTGGTTTCTTTATTTATCTGAGCGTTAGCGTCTGCATACACCCCAGTGCACCCGCAAAGAATCAGAGGGCCAGCCTGCCCCCTTCGTTACCATAAGTGTAAGGAATCCAGATCTATCTGGGTGACGGAAGGGAGCTCTGTGGGTAGAAGCACAGCACCATGCCCACCGACAGCCAACTCCACAGTGAATTAGCGAGTCAGAAAACTGACTGCCATCATTTATTATTCACAGTCTCCTTCTCTGAACCTAGCCCCAAGGTTCAGGGCCAGCAGCCAACTTTCCTGTCCCTCGCTTGTTTTTGGTGGTGTTTATTTTGCTTCCCCGCCCCACCAAACAGGGCCCCCTGTGCCAAATAAATCTAATGGACTGTGATAGTTGTAGCTCAGAATAAGGTTTTGTATTGATTCTAATCAGGAAGATCCAAACGAACACAGATCTTTCACCAAAACAGCAGAGATTCCAGTTTTTTCTTCCAGTAGAAAGATACATATAAGGGTTCTCTTTCAAGCAGACAAATATATACTAAATTTGTAGAGACCCACATATAAAAGACCCTCCTAATCTGCTGCCCCCCACATAGGGTGACCAGAGAACAAGTGTGAAAAATCAGGAGAGTGGGTTGGGGGGTAATAGGAGTCTATATAAGAAAAAGACCCAACAATCGGGACTGTCCCTGTAAAATCTGGACATCTGGTCATCCCACCCCCAATTCCCATTTCTGGAGTAACAGACTGAAATCGGAAGGGTTTGGATCAGGCCTGCACAACTGGTAAAGCGGCGAGGGCCACATTACTCCAAAGGAAACAGCTGAGGGCCGAACTCCCCCGGCCCCGCGGAAACATGCCCCACCCCCCAGGACCTCCCGGCCCGGCAGAAACACCCCATCCCAGCACCGCACAGCGCTGCAGAAACAAACCCTGCTTCCCCAGCACTGCCCCACTAAAACAGCTGTGGGCCAAAAAGGAAGGTTGGGGGTGGGGAAGTGATACTTGATTTTAAAATCAGCCAGGGTCTCCCAGCTGAAGAAGTGGCTGGGAGCCCTCAGGGTCAAATTAAAGGGCCCAGGGCTCCGGCGGCTGGGAGAACCCGGAGCTTTGCAGGGCTGGGGCAGGGATTTAAAGGGCCCAGAGCTCCTGCTGCTGAGGGGGGCCTGAGCCTTTGAAATCCCAGCCCCAGCCCATCTGCTGGAGCCGCAGCCGGGATTCAAAGGGCTTTGGGCTGCCTGAAGTGGCAGGGAGCCTTGAGCCCTTTAAATCTCAGCAGCAGCCACCGGGATTCAAAGGGCTCTGAGTTGCCCGTGGCGGCGGGGAGCCCTGAGCCCTTTAAACCTCAGCCGTGGCCGGGAATCTCTGCGGGCACCCCAGAGCCCTTTGAATCCCAGCCGTGGCTGAGATTTAAAGGGTTCTGGGCTGCCCACAGCTGCGGGCAGCCCAGAGCCTTTGAATCCCATCCGCGGCTGGCAGGGCTGGCTTTAGGAAGTGCAGGGCCCAATTCGAACATTTTTGGCGGGGCCCCGCAGGGAAGACTGAAAAATAAAAAAAAATGTAAAAAAAAAAGCCTCTCATTTCTTAGCAACTGGTTCCCTATAAAAAGTTCTGCCACAGTATGTATTTTTTGTACCAATAGGGTTACCATACGTCTGTATTTTTCTCCCGGATGGCAATTTAAGAACCAAAAAGTCTGATATGTCCGGGAAAATACAGATGTATGTTAACACTACCTAAAGTTCGTTTTTAAAAAGATGGGTCTGAACTAGAAATGAGCTCTGCTACTCCCTGAGGGTGTGCTAGGGTGCACGTGTGGGTCCCAGCCGCTCCCTACCCTTCTCAGGGTTACTTCCCTAGGAACTGCAGGGCACCAATGGACATGGGGCTGGCTGGAGGTGGAGGGGGGGAGGGCGCTGGATATAGGGTCTGGCTGCAGGCTGGGCAAGGGGTGTGGGGCAGGCTGGAGACGGGGTGTGGGGTCGGCTGGCTGGTTTCAGGCAGGGCCACGGGGGGGTGCAGCATGGGTTGGCAGGGCTGGAGACAAAGGAGTGTGGAACTGGCTGGTTCAGGCAGGGGGGTGCGGCAGGAGTTGGTTGAAGACAGGGCAGAGGGTGCACGGCTGGTGTGGGCAGGGAAGGCGTTGCAGTGGGGGCTGGCTGGAGACAGGGCAGGGGGTACAGGGCTGGCTGGAGACAGGGATTTGTGCAGGGCTGTAGGCAAGGCAGGGGGTGCGGGGCTGGCTGGAGACGGGGTGGCTGCGGGCAGCGGGTGCAGGGCTGGCTGCAGATAGGAACTGGTGCAGGCAGGGCAGGAGGTGCGGGGCTGGTGCGGGCAGGGGGTGCAGGGTTGGCTGGAGACAGGCTGGCTGCAGGCAGGACAGGGGTGCAGGGCTGGTGCAGGCAGGGGGTGCAGATACAGGGGGTACAGCCCATCCTATATGGTGAGTGCTCCCTCCTCCTCCCTCCCCCACCAGGGTAGCAGCTGCAGTCTGGGGCTTGGGGGCTGTTTAAATGGCCCAGGGCTCCCATGCTTACACTGCCTCAGCCCTGTAAATAGCCGCAGGAGCCCTGAGGAAGTGGTGAGGCTCCAGCGGCTATTTAAAGGGCCAGGGCGGTAGAAGTGACGGGAACCCTGGACTTTTTAAATAGCCCCTAGAGCCCCGCATCCCTACCCCAGGGCTCCAGCAGAGGTGCTCTGGTGGCAATTTAAAGGGCCTGGCACTCCAGCCCCTGCTGGGAGCCCCAGGCCTTTTAAATTGTCCCCTGGGGAAGCTGGGCCACCCCAGTACAGCGCACTGGCTTTTGCCGGTACACCATACTGGGGCTTGCGCACGGAGCCCTCTTAGGGGCAGCCCGATTCAGGGGAATTGGTTGAATTGGCCTAAAGCCAGCCCTGGCGGCTGGGATTTAAAGGGCTCTGGGCTCCCGGCTGCTGCGACAGCCCAGAGCCCTATGAATCCTGGCCACAGCTGAGATTTAAAGAGCTCTGAGCTCTCCACTGCCGCGGGCAACTCAGAGCCTTTTGAATCCCGGCCGTGGCTGAGATTTAAATGCTCTGGGCTTCCTGCGGCTGCGGGCAGCGCAGAACCTTTTGAATCCCGGCCGTGGCTGAGATTTAAAGTGCTCTGGGCTTCCCACGGCTGCGGGCAGCCCAGAACCCTTTGAATCGTGGCCGCAACTGGAATTTAAAGGGTTCTGGTTTCCCCGCGGCTGCGGGCAGCGCAGACCCTTTTGAATCCCAGCCACGGCTGAGACTTAAAGAGCTCTGAGCTCCCCGTGGCTGCAGGCAGCCCAGAGCCCTTTGATTCCCGGCCGCGGGCTGCAAAGTGAGCCTTCGCAGGCCGCATGCGGCCCACGGGCCATATGTTGTGCAGACCTGGTTTGGATCATGATTAATGGACATCATATACATTTTTAAAAACTATGACTAATCTTGGATTAGTACAAACACAATCTGTAGAAGGATAAAAAGTTCATCTTCCATTACAGAAAAGCATTCTATCATGACAAAATGTATTCATTTTATCTCATTTTTAAGAACAGAATTATGTTTTATGTTTGCCTCAGACAAGTTTCAAAAGATTTCAAGTTCTCCCCCACTCAACCACATCCCCCAAAACCAAACATATGCAGCTGCTTTGCAAAAAGTTCTCTTTCTGGGTGTCACATTTCAGGGTGCCTTACACTTATATTGTTATTTTCTTGTTTTTAAAAACCATAAAGGCAGGAAGCATAAGATTGGGTTTTTCCCTGTCTTTGAAACTTCATTTTTGCCCCACTTGAAGATACACAGATAATGAACGGGCGGGGCAGATTGCCACGTTGTAATTTAACGGATGGGATTTTGGAATGACCTCTAAGCCATGGTAGCATTATCAACCGCTGCCCATTCATCCACGATTACTCCATTTAAGAACAAATATTTTGTGAATATAGCCTCAGAAATAAACAGCCATCTTGTTTGGGGCGGGTAGTGTAGAGAAGGAAAATTGGAGATAAAGATATCCCTTTCTTCCTAAATTAAAGAAAAATAATCATAATAATAATTAGGGATCACATGAACTATTTTTACTGGATTTACTGTTTGGTTTTGTAATTATTACTAGGCTGTTCTGTTCTAAAGATAGTTAAGGAATAAGTGATTTTCTTTTTAAATATTCTCCACTGTTAAAGTACTACACTCAGGAAGAGGGCAAAAATCAAATGTACAACTATAAAATGGGAAATAATTGGTAAGACAGTAGTACTGCTGAAAAGGATCTAGGGCATACAGTGGATCACAAATTGAATGAGTTAACAACATGAAGCTGCAAAAAAGGCTAAATCTCATTTTAAAGTGCACTAACCACAATACTGTATGTAAGACATGGGAGGCAATTGTTAATTCTACTCAGCATAGGTAAGGCCTCAGCTGGAGTACTGCGTCCAGTTCTGGGCACCACACTTTAGGAAAGATGTGGACAAATTGGATTGTCCAGAGGAGAACAATAACAATTATGAAAAGTTCAGAAAACCTGGCCTAGGAGAAAAGGTTACAAAACTCGGCACGTTTAGTCTTGAGAAAAGATAACAGAGGGAACCTGATACCAGTCTTTAAATATGTTAAGGACTGTTACAAAGAGGATGATGATCAATTGGTGTCCATGTCCACTGAAGGTAAGATGAGAAGTAACGGGCTTAATCTGCAGCAAGGGAAATTTAAGTTAGATATTAGGAAAAACTTTAACTATAAGGATACTTAGGTTCTGGAATAGGCTTACAAAGGGAAGCTTTAGAATCTCCATCATTGGAGGCTTTTAAAAACCAGTTGGACAAACATTTGTCAGGGATGGCTTAGGTTTACTTGGTCCTGTCTCTGCACAGGGGCCAGACTTGATGATCTCTTGAAGTCCAGTCTGGCCCTACATTTTATGATTCTATATACCTGGGCAGGGGAAAAGAGAGAATATATGGCCCTGAAAGTTTACACTTGTGGAATATTTGGCAGTTAGTGCCACTGTTAAGTCGTAAACAAGTGGTAAAGGTGGGTCTGTAGGACCGTAACATTTTCAATGGAGCAACCTTCAAACTATATTGATTTTTAAAATATATTATATGCACGTAAAATTTGAGAAGGTGCTGTGCTTGGTGGAGATGATTTATTCGGGTGATTAGTTTACCTTATTGGCACTATAGAAGAAAGTGTCCAATTGTGAGCTACATTCCAATCTTCTTTAAATACCAGTGTCAGGGTTCCTTACCCACTCTCAACTCTGGGGTACAGATGTGAGGACACATACGAAAGATCCCCAAGACTGATTTCTACCAGCTTAGGTTAAAACTTCCCTGTGATGATGCAGTTCTGGTGGGACCCAACTGAGAGTTCCAATTCTGGACCAATTGCTCAAACAGGGTAATCACAGCCCAAGGTTCGGGTTTTTCCACCTCTAAGGTAAACCAAACCAGCCAAACAAAAAGGACTTCGGTTTCACCCCTCCGGCTAACCACAAGTCACACAAGCAATTTCCTTAGACACTCCAGTCTCCCAGTATCACCACCAGTCCCACTTGTCCTGGGGATGAATGGTTATGAAAACCAACACCCCAGTAAAAGAAAAAGGCTCTCTCAATCCCAAAGGACCAAGCCCCAGACCCAGGTCAATATACACATCAGATCTTACCCACAAATCACGCTGTTGCCAATCCCTTAGAATCTAAAATCTAAAGGTTTATTCATAAATGGAAAAAGATAGAGATGAGAGCTAGAATTGGTTAAATGGAATCAATTATATACAGTAATGGCAAAGTTCTTAGTTCAGGCTTGTAGCAGTGATGGAGTAAACTGCAGGTTCAAATCAAGTCTCCGGAGAACATCCCCCGCTGGGATGGGTCATCAGTCCCTTGTGTAGATCTTCAGCTTGTAGCCAAGTCCCTCCAGAGGTAGGAAGCAGGACTGAAGACAAGATGGAGATGAGGCATCAGCCTTATATAGGCACTTCCAGGTGTAAGAACACTTCTTTGTTCTTACTGTGGAAAATTACAGCAAAATGGAGTTTGCAGTCACATGGGCCAGTTTCTGCACACCCTGCTGAGTCACAAGGCGCATCTGCCTCCTCTCAATGGGTCAGTTGTGTAGCTGATGGTCCTTAATGGGCCATCAAGCAGGCTAAGCAGAGCTAACACCCACTTGTCTGGGATCTTTCCCAGTAACACAGCACAAGTTTGAAATATAGACGTATCATAAACAGATAAGAAAAGTTAATAGCACAGAAGTACTTTATATCTCTTTGACTATAAAGAGTTAACAAGTTCAGTAAGCCTGGCTGTCACCTGACCAGAGGACCAATCAGGAGACAGGATACTTTCAAATCTTGAGGGAAGGAAGTTTTTGTGCTGTGCTGTTAGTTTTGGTTGTTGTTCACTCTGGGGGCTCAGAGGGAGCAGATGTGCAACCAGGTTTCTCTCCAATCTCCCTGATACAGTTTCTTATAGATCCAGAATAGTGAGTACAAGGTAGATAAAGCGAGTTAGGCTTATGTTTGTTTTCTTTATTTGCAAATGTGTATTTGGTTGGAAGGAGTTCAAATGTGCATTTGACTGAAAGGAGTTCAAATTGGTATTTTGCTGAAAAGATTTTAATTTGTATTTGTATACTTAGGCTGGGAGAGTATTCCCAGTGTCTATTGCTGAAAGACCGTGTACCTATTACATTTTAAATTTACAAAGATAATTTTTACTGTTTTTTTCTCTTTAATTAAAAGCTTTTCTTGTTTAAGAACCTGATTGTTTTTTTTATTCTGGTGAGACCCCAGGGGACTGGGTCTGGATTCACCAGGGAATTGGTGGGGAGAAAGGAGAGAAGAGGGAGAGAGAGGCTGATTTCTCTCTGTGCCAGGATTACTTTATCTCAGGAAGAGTCTGGGAGGGGGAAAGAGAAGGAAGGAGGAAGGTGAATTGTCCTCTCTGTTTTGTGATTCAAGGAGTTTGAATCACACAGTGCTCTTCCAGGGTAACCCAGGGACGGGAAGCCTGGGAGAGGCAACGGTGGGGGAAAGGGTTTACTTTCCTTGTGTTAAGATCCAGAGGATCTGGGTCTTGGGGTTCCCCTGGCAAGGTTTTGGGGGGACCAGAGTGTACCAGGCACTGGAATTCCTGGTTGGTGTCAGCGCTACAGGTTCTAAGCTGGTAGTTGAGCTTAGAGGAATTCATGCTGGTACCCCATCTTTTGGATGCTAAGGTTCAGAGTGGGGAATTATACCATGACATTGGTGGGCAGCATGTGGGATATATAGATAGATAGATAGATAAGATAAGATAGAATCCAAAAGCCAGTGAGGTTTTTATTTCTCTCCCTGCTAGCTATCTGCAGGCAGACTGAGAGATTTGGGTTTAGAAGCAAAAGCCAGTAGGATTTTTTCTTTCTCTTTTCCTGCTAGCTGTGTGTAACACAGGCTAGAGGAGATTGTTTTTAAAAGCAAAGGTCTGCAAGTTTTTTTGGTCTCTCCCTTCTGAGTACTCTGAAGGCATAGGCATTAAATTTAAAAAGGGTCTTTTGTTAAACAAAGGGACTCCAGTTGTGAGTCACCATACACCAGCAAAACACATTTGAAAATGAATGGTTTTTTTTTCTTTCTAACTCTGTCGGGAATAGCTAGGTAGAAGGAGTTAAAAAAAAAGACTCTGTAGCTAAGCAACCTGAAGAAGGCAACAGAAAAGCAGCATTTCAAGCAGTAAACAGCAGAGGGCACCCCAGCACAAGGAAGCCGGAAGCATGAGTTCCAAGGAACGGGCAAAACTGGAGGCAGAAGAACAAATCAAAGACACAGACCACAGGCGAGACATGGAAAAAAAACTACAAGAGATGGAGCTGAAAGAAAGAGAAAGAGAGGCAGCCCAAAGGAGAGAGTTGGAACTCCTGAGGGAGGCCCACCGGCAGGCCCTGGAATTAGAACAGGCTAAGCAGAAGAACGCAGCCGATCTTAGCAACCCTTCGCCAGTTATTGTTCCACATCCCAAGAAATTTCCCACCTACAAGGCAGGTGATGACACTGAAGCCTTCTTAGAGAATTTTGAAAGAGCCTGTCTTGGGTACAACATCCTTGAAGACTAGTACATGATAGAACTGAGGCCACAGCTCAGTGGACCCTTAGCAGAGGTGGCGGCTGAAATGCCTAAGGAGAACATGAATGACTATAAACTTTTTCAAACCAAGGCCAGATACAGAATGGGGATAACACCTGAACAGGCCCGTCGGCGGTTCAGAACCCTAAAATGGAAACCAGATGTGTCATTTCCCCGACACGCCTACCACATTGCAAAGAATTATGAAGCCTGGATATCAGGAGCCAATGTTAAATCTCTGGACGACATGCACCTCCTAATACAACTGGAGCAGTTCTTAGAGGGTGTTCCGGAGGAAATCGAAAGGTACATCCTAGATGGGAAGCCCAAAACTGTAACTGAGGCGGGAGAGATTGGAGCCAAATGGATGGAAGTGGCAGAAAAGAAAAGAGCTACTGTCAAGGATAGCGACTACCCCAGGGGGCACACCAACAATAAACCCTATCACCGAGGGCAACCCAGGACCCCACCTACAACCCAAGGAAAGCCGCCAACGCCCTATTCTCTCACCTCACCAATCTCCAATAACCCACCTCGGCCCAGTGACAAGTCAGCTGGAAGATGCTTCAAGTGTAATGAACTGGGACATATAAAGGCCAACTGCCCCAGGAACCCCAACCGAGTGCAGTTCATTTTATCTCCATCACTCCAAAGATCCCCAGACCCAGATGTCTCTCAAATACCCTCGGAGCGAAGGGAAATTTTGAGAGTGGGCAGAAAGAAGGTTATCGCGTGGAGAGACACAGAGGCACAAGTGTCAGCTATCCACCAATCCTTAGTGGACCCCAAATTCATCAACCCAAAGGCCCAAGTGACAATTTACCACTTCATGTCACAAGCGGTAAACTTGCCTACAGCTAAACTGCCTGTCCAGTACAAAGGCTGGTCAGGAATGTGGACTTTTGCAGTCTATAACAATTATCACATCCCCATGCTACTGAGGGAAGACTTGGCCAACCAGGTAAAGTGGGCCAAGAGGGTGGGAATGGTTACATGCAGCCAAGCCAGGCAAGCTTCCAGATCCATCCCTGTTCCTGAACCGTCCACAGAGGCCCCGTCTGTGTTGGCAGAGACCCTGACAAAGGTAGTGGACCCGGATTCCCTGCCAATGACTGCAACAGCCACAGTACTTCCAGTCCCAGACCCGGACCTGGAAACGCAGCCAGCACCAGAACTATTGCCAGCACTGACGCCAGCGCTTGCAAACACACCTTCAACCCCAATGCCAGAGGGCGCCAGCGAGCCTGAACTGACAGAAGCAGCAAACAGCCAGACCCATGAGGCTCAGCCAGAGCCTGAAATACCACCTGGTGCACCAGCGGAGATCGGTTCACCAGCCACGAAAACAACCCCATCACCTACATCGCTTCCCGAAGGACCAAGCCGAAGTCCACAGTCTGAGGAGGAACTTGTGTCTCCAACTTCCAGGAAACAGTTCCAGACTGAGCTGGAAGCAGATGACAGCCTTCAGAAAGCTTGGGCAGCAGAACGGAGCACCTCACCGCCTCTCAGTTCTTCTAACAGGTCTCGGTTTGTTATAGAACAAGGACTTTTATATAGAGAGACTCTTTCTGGTGGACACCGGGAAGACTGGCATCCACAAAAACAGTTGGTGGTTCCAACTAAGTATCAGGGGAAGCTCTTAAGCTTAGCCCATGATCATCCCAGTGGCCATGCTGGGGTGAACAGAACCAAAGACAGGTTGGGGAAGTCCTTCCACTGGGAGGGGATGGGCAAGGATGTTGCCAAGTATGTCCAGTCTTGTGAGGTGTGCCAAAGAGTGAGAAAGCCCCAAGACCAGGTTAAGGCCCCTCTTCAGCCACTCCCCATAACAGAGGTCCCATTTCAGCGAGTAGCTGTGGATATTCTGGGTCCTTTCCCAAAAAAGACCCCCAGAGGAAAGCAGTACGTACTGACTTTCGTGGACTTTGCTACCCGATGGCCAGAAGCAGTAGCTCTAGGCAACACTAGGGCTAAAACTGTGTGCCAGGCCTTAACAGACATTTTTACCAGGGTAGGTTGGCCCTCCGATATCCTTACGGATTCAGGAACTAATTTCCTGTCAGGGACCATGAAAGAACTGTGGGAAACTGATGGGGTGAATCACTTAGTTGCCACCCCGTACTACCATCAAACCAATGGCCTGGTGGAAAGGTTTAATGGAACTTTGGGGGCCATGATACGTAAATTTGTGAATGAAAATTCCAATGACTTGGATCTAGTGTTGCAGCAGTTGCTCTTTGCTTCCAGGGCTGTACCACATCCCAGTTTAGGGTTCTCACCGTTTGAGCTTGTGTATGGCCAGGAGGTTAAGGGGCCATTGCAGTTGGTGAAGCAGCAATGGGAGGGGTTTACCCCCTCTCTAGGAACTAACATTTTGGATTTTGTAAGCAACCTACAAAACACACTCCGAAACTCTTTAGCCCTTGCTAAAGAAAACATAAAGGATGCTCAAAAAGAGCAAAAGGCCTGGTATGATAGACATACCAGAGAGCGTTCCTTCAAGGTAGGAGACCAGGTTATGGTCTTGAAGGCGCAACAGGCCCATAAAATGGAAGCATCATGGAAAGGGCCATTCACGGTCCAAGAGCGCCTGGGAGCTGTTAACTACCTCATAGCATTTCCCAATTCTCCCCTAAAGCCCAAAGTGTACCACGTTAATTCTCTCAAGCCCTTTTATTACAGAGATTTACAGGTTTGTCCGTTCACAGCCCGGGGAGGAGATGACGCTGAGTGGCCTGGAAGTGTCTACGACAAAGGGAAAAGTAACGTTGGCATGGGAGAGGTAACCCTCTCCACAACCTGGAAACGTCTGCAGCAGCAACAGATCAAGAAGTTGATGCACTCTCCCCTGAAAGTTCCCTTACATCAACTGGTTAAAAATTGTCCTTGCAATGTGAAGAATCTTGTAGTTTTACATAATTAGTGGCATATGTAAGGATGCATGTGTTTATTGATCTGTTTATTTTAAAGTTCTAGGGAGAAATCACTGCCCGTGTGGTTCCACACTGTCAGCGATTTGGGGGGCGTGTCATAAACAGATAAGAAAAGTTAATAGCACAGAAGTACTTTATATCTCTTTGACTATAAAGAGTTAACAAGTTCAGTAAGCCTGGCTGTCACCTGACCAGAGGACCAATCAGGAGACAGGATACTTTCAAATCTTGAGGGAGGGAAGTTTTTGTGCTGTGCTGTTAGTTTTGGTTGTTGTTCACTCTGGGGGCTCAGAGGGAGCAGATGTGCAACCAGGTTTCTCTCCAATCTTCCTGATACAGTTTCTTATAGATCCAGAATAGTGAGTACAAGGTAGATAAAGCGAGTTAGGCTTATGTTTGTTTTCTTTATTTGCAAATGTGTATTTGGTTGGAAGGAGTTCAAATGTGCATTTGACTGAAAGGAGTTCAAATTGGTATTTTGCTGAAAAGATTTTAATTTGTATTTGTATACTTAGGCTGGGAGAGTATTCCCAGTGTCTATAGCTGAAAGACCGTGTACCTATTACATTTTAAATTTACAAAGATAATTTTTACTGTTTTTTTCTCTTTAATTAAAAGCTTTTCTTGTTTAAGAACTTGATTGTTTTTTTTTATTCTGGTGAGACCCCAGGGGACTGGGTCTGGATTCACCAGGGAATTGGTGGGGAGAAAGGAGAGAAGAGGGAGAGAGAGGCTGATTTCTCTCTGTGCCAGGATTACTTTATCTCAGGAAGAGTCTGGGAGGGGGAAAGAGAAGGAGGGAGGAAGGTGAATTGTCCTCTCTGTTTTGTGATTCAAAGAGTTTGAATCACACAGTGCTCTTCCAGGGTAACCCAGGGACGGGAAGCCTGGGAGAGGCAACGGTGGGGGAAAGGGTTTACTTTCCTTGTGTTAAGATCCAGAGGATCTGGGTCTTGGGGTTCCCCAGGCAAGGCTTTGGGGGGACCAGAGTGTACCAGGCACTGGAATTCCTGATTGGTGTCAGCGCTACAGGTTCTAAGCTGATAATTGAGCTTAGAGGAATTCATGCTGGTACCCCATCTTTTGGACGCTAAGGTTCAGAGTGGGGAATTATACCATGACAAGACAGTATACAGCCAATATTCATAACTTCAACTACAAAATGATACAGACATACAGACAGCATAATCATAATCAGTGACCCATACCCTGGTCTTAGACACCTTATATGACCCCCTTTACATAGGATTTGGTGCCACTACAGGACCTTGGTTGCAAACCATGCTCTATATGGTCCCAGTTTATATCAATAATGTCACACCCCCAATGCAAAATTGATGCAGGAAGGGATGACACAGACATCACTGACTGCATCCCAAGAGCTCCCCATCCTGGGTTCTGTCTTACTACAGCTTTTCCTGGGTTTGAAGCTATATTAATGTATAACAGAAATGCTTTACCAAACTTACGTTTAATAACACGATTGAATTTCTTTACAAACTTAAGGTAAAACTTGGTTAGAATAATAGTGGATTGGATTTCCTTTTGCAGCAGGATTCCTGTATGTCTCATGTGATCTTGCCAAGAGCTAAAGAACATAGCTACTTTATTCATACACACTCTGGCAAATGTTTGGAACCCAATTAACATTAAATCAACATAGATATTAATGTTATTTACAGTGTAGGAATCTTGGCATTTAGCCATGAAATCAATATGGTAGTGTGCCTCAGTTTCCCCTTTCCTAGTGCACGTCAGGTCTGGAATGTCTTTTCCCCTGTGAAAAGTTTCAATACTGTTTACAGGCATTAACTGTGAAACATTAGTATAGCAAGGCCTTTTACTATAAAGTGTGTTCTCATGTACTGCTTTCAACACGTTCAAGGGACTTTCCAAAGGATTGGGCACATGGTACATTCTTACAATTCTGGGTAATAGCAACACATTAGTTACAAAAATCACCATTAGCAATAATAACAAATTCATTGCAAGTGTCCATTTACAATTATGTTTATTATGCCACACCTTTGGCTCAATACCCTTGGAATTTGGGAATTTTAGAGTTAACTTTTGGCTTCTCTTTGCAAAATTCAGTTTTCTTTTTTCTCCTTGTCCTGCAGGATCAAACCCTGATTCCTCTTGCTTAACCACATTTACTGGCTGTTGGGGTGGGCTCTCTGTGCTAATAGCTATTAGCAAGTCTTTTTTCTCCCTTCCAGCCAGGTAATTTGCATTAACACAAACACTAGCTTTTAATTTCTTAGCTGCTACCAATTCCAAGGCTGGACTCTGTCTTACAGAGATACTACACAAATTCAAAGGGTCTAAGAGTGAGAGTTTGCTTGCTCTTCCCTGCATCCTCAAGCCTTTATCGATAAAACTATTTTGCTTCGAAACACCAGTAACCCAATCTGTTCTCAGATCCTGAAGCACAGGTTGCTGGCTTACAGAATTGGCATGGAGATATTCCTGTTCCAACACCATTGTCTTCCCAACAAGCTGGCCAAACCCAGGCACTTGGTCATAGGGCTGTTTAAATTCCTTAACAACTTTTATTCCATCTGAGACCGTCTCAAAGCTATCCACACTGGATTTTTCAAAAGGAAAGTCAGTGGATCCATTCACAACAGAAAATTTTTGGCTGTTAGGAACTGAAACTTCATTGATTAAATCACTTTTACACCCTTCAGTTGCAGCAAACTGCTTGCACAGATTACCCTGAGAATTTCTTTTCCCAGGAGCTTTTCTAAGCAGCAATTCACCCCTCTCAGAAATTCTGCCCTTATCCTCTTCACCTAGGGCTTGCTCTAAAGGAACACTTTCCCAAGCAACCACAGACTCTTTCTGGGTCTCATTTACATTTAGAATCACCTCTGGCCCACCAGGCAGATTTTTACACAACTCCCTTTCAGGCAAACTTACAGACTTTCTAGATAACAGGTTAGAAGCATTTTTCTTCCCTTGGCCATGAACAAGTTCAGGAATCTTTTCCTTTTTGCTACAAGTTGTCCAACTGTCAGTAGGTAACACAATTAAATCACCTTTTTGCTCTCCTTGTGTCCTGGCTAGGGTATCACCCTGATTAGACAGAATTGCGACACCCTTTTCCAACCACACATTAGCAACTGGCAAACTACAAGCACCAGAATTGTCTGATCTCTGGGATTTTGCTAAGACACTAACTGGATGCCATTCTTCCCAGCAGACACAAACTTAGGACCATTCCCTTCCTGGGCTTTAGCTGTATTTACAACCAACTCCGAGACAACTGAACTATTCTCAACCGTCACAGGCTGAAAGGCACCTTCTGTCTGCTCCACAGACAAAGAAGAGCCAGAGACACATTCTCCTTTACCAGACACACAGCTTAGGATTTCATTTCCCTTGTCCCAGCACACAGGGCTGTTCACAGACAACTGCTTGGAGACCGGGGTAGCTTCCTCCATAGGCAAGTCAATACCCCTGACAGACACAGGCACAATTCCTTCACTGTCACATATCTCCGCACAGGAAACAGGTAAGGGATAGGGACACTCATTTTCCACTATCCTTGTCTTTCCACACTGCTGACTAGACAAAGCCCTTGGCTCACAAGGCTGCCTAGGCTCCTCCAAACTTTTCCTACCAGGCACATTGCCATTTCCAACAGGTAAGCTGCTGCTTTTTTCATTATACTGAGCTACTTCCAGCAAATCATAGTTACCCATTTCAGGTTTACTTTTACAAGCTGCACTAGCCGCCAATCCATTACCCATTACAAATCTACCCTTTCCTTCCTCAGTTAGGGCTTCCACCTGACCATTTACTTGAATTTGCTCCTGAGAAACATTTTCCTCCCCAATGAGATCTTTTTGCTCTTGATCCAACTCCAGATTCACTTCAGAGACATTAGACAGACATTCAGAAACTTCATCCCCAGACACACTTCTTTCTTGGACAGACAAACAGCTATTACCCACCAGGTTAGACTCCCCCTCTCCCTGGCCATAGCAAAATTGGTTACACACAGAAAACTGCCCAGAGTAATACCACATATCAACAGAGTTATAAACTGGATTGTTAAGAGGATACAGTTTCTGCTGTTCTTCCCTTGCTTCTTAGACTTGGAGCTGAAGTCTGGCAGTTTCTTGTTGCATCTTGTGAGTCTCCTGTTCCATCTTGTGAGTCTCCTGTTGCCTCTGTGGAGCTCTCTCCTCAGCAGCCAGTAATTCCAGACTCCCCTTACGAGCTCTGTCTTCTAATTCAGCTATTTTCTGCCTTTCCAGCAATCGCAGGTCTGCTAGTTTCTGTTCATGCTCGAATTGCAGTTTATTCGCTGCCTCTTTCATTCGAATTGCTTCTGCCATTTCTGTAGTATCAGGTAAGGGCTGTCCTCCTGCCTCCTGATCACTGGCCATTAACAGATCTCTCAGTTCTTGATTTGTAGCTTTCTTTCTAACGCTTAGTCCCTTTTCTGAACACAAATCTTCCAGGGCTTTTTTGTCAAGACCCTCATATGCCCTTTGCTCATCCATTGCAACTGCTCTTCAACCAACCAAACTCTCCATCCCAAATTTCAGATTTGGATAGCGTGGGGTTCTGACCCAAAGCTTAATTGACCTGGTTCTATGGAGTCTAGCACGACTACGCCACTGTGACGATGCGGTTCTGGCGGGACCCAACTGAGAGTGCCAATTCAGGACCAATTGCTCAAACAGGGCAGTTACAGCCCTAGGCTGTGGTTTTTCCACCTCTAAGGCAAACCAAACCAGCCAGACAAAAAGGACTTTGGTTTCACCCCACTGGCTAACCACAAGTCACACAAGCAATTTCCTTAGACACTCCAGTCTCCCAGTATCACCACCAGTCCCACTCATCCTGGGGATGAATGGTTATGAAAACCAACACCCCAGTAAAAGAAAAAGGTTCTCTCGATCCCAAAGGACCAAGCCCCAGATCCAGGTCAATATACACATCAGATCTTACCCACAAATCACGCCGTTGCCAATCCTTTAGAATCTAAAATCTAAAGGTTTATTCATAAATGGAAAAAGATAGAGATGAGAGCTAGAATTGGTTAAATGGAATCAATTACATATAGTAATGGCACAGTTCTTAGTTCAGGCTTGTAGCAGTGATGGAGTAAACTGCAGGTTCAAATCAAGTTTCTGGAGAACATCCCCCGCTGGGATGGGTCATCAGTCCCTTGTGTAGAGCTTCAGCTTGTAGCAAAGTCCCTCCAGAGGTAAGAAGCAGGACTGAAGACAAGATGGAGATGAGGCATCAGCCTTATATAGGCACTTCCAGGTGTAAGAACAGTTCTATGTTCTTACTGTGGAAAATTACAGCAAAATGGAGTTTGCAGTCACATGGGCCAGTTTCTGCACACCCTGCTGAGTCACAAGGCATATCTGCCTCCTCTCAATGGGTCAATTGTGTAGCTGATGGTCCTTAATGGGCCATCAAGCAGGCTAAGCAGAGCTAACACCCACTTGTCTGGGATCTTTCCCAGTAACACAGCACAAGTTTGAAATATAGACAGTATACAGCCAATATTCATAACTTCAACTACAAAATGATACAGACATACGGACAACATAATCATAATCAGTGACCCATACCCTGGTCTTAGACACCTTATATGACCCCCTTTACATAGGATTTGGTGCCATTACAGGACCTTGGTTGCAAACCATGTTCTATATGGTCCCAGTTTATATCAATAACGTCACATTCCCCAAGGCGCAAATTCTCCCCTGTATCTTAGATTAGGTAAACGATGCCACCAACTAGTGATTCAAACATACATTTAGGAAGGACCACTTGGAGCCCTATCACTCCCCCTAATATCTCCCCCCCCACAGCCCTACATCCCCTTTCCTGGGGAGGTTTGAGAATAAACAAAATGAACACAGACCAACCACCTTGGGTTTTTAGGACACTAAAAAAAACCCAATCGGATTCTTAAAAAACAGAGCTTTCTTAAAAAGAAAAAAAGTATAACAAGTACCTCATGTCAAATAACTATTATTGGGTTTTACTGTATCACAGAGCATGTTACTCCCAGAGCAGACATTAAGATATTCTCCTCTGGGAAAAAGGGTTTGTAAAAGAGATCCAAGACCAAGTCAGATATCCTAAACAACATATAACTGCACATATCATCTCATCACTGGGACATCAGTTATCAATTTACTGTCATTCCATTCGGAGTATTTAGATATGAAAAAAAACAGTGGAAAAAAGTGTATGATACCTCATCCCTTCAAGCCAGCTTCCCATGTATTCCAAAATTCTGATCAGCTATAAACTTGAGATTCAAGGACCCTTTAAGACTGTTTCTAATTTCACTATATGTGCTTTCAAGTTTTAGGGGAATCTGTTACCCAAACTATTTAAGCCTATAAAAGCAGCGTGTGCTGTGGAAAGCATATGTTCCCCACCCCCTCCGCAATCACCCCTCTCCTCCACAAAAAAGTAAATGAGACAAGGAGGGTGAGAGAGACCAGCAGAAGTTGGCCCAATAAAAACTCTCTCTCACCTTCTGTCTCTAATATCCTGGGACCGACAGGGCTACAACAACACTGCATTTTTTTTAAAAAAAAGCAATACACATTTCCCATCTCACAGGTCTGACCAGAAGGCAGATTCACAATCACACTCTTTGTTTATGTGTACTAATTTCCCCACCACAAACACAAAAATTTTAAAAAATGCACCACCATCTTTTGAAGGAAGCAATGGACCCCATGACAACTTTTCACCTTCTTTTAGGTTAGCAAAAATAGATGTTAGATCCCTAAAGTCAATACTTCTTCCTCTGAAATGGAAAACTTTACAATCCCAAGTGAACTGTTGAGAATATTGGTGGGTCTTTTAGTGGTTCAGCGCCAATGAGACTGTAAAAGTTTATAGCTAGCGCTCTTACAGAAATCAAACCACCCTCACGGGGACGAGAAACAACTGACACCAAATGGAAGTAGAAGGGTTAGATCTCCTCTCTAGCCCGCCTTTGCTTAAGGCAGGAGGGGGCAGTTGAGACGGGAAGCCTCCCGAACAGGACAGTCGAAAGCAAACCAGCAATTCTCCCTGTCAACCAGGACACAAGTTCTTCCCCAGAAACCTAAGGCTCACCCGGCTTTCAGGCCCATCCCGAAATGCTGGTTCTGAACGCAAAGATGCTCTCGGAGTTTGCCGTAGCCAGCGTTACACAAGAGACACTTTGCTCTTCCACTCCTGATTCTGATGGCAAACCCGCCCCGGGGTATTTGCAAGGGCTAACGGCGATCGCCAGCCTAAGGGAGCGGAGAGGGGACCCGCCGGCTGGGGTGAGCCCTGGCCGGGTGCAGGCGGAGGGGCCCCGCAAGAGCACCCAGCGGGGAGAAGGGCGAGCGGGCAGCCGGCAGGGGGGAGGTTCGAAGGCAGCTCCCCGAGAGTAGCGGGGCAGGAGGGGTCCGGGAAGGAAGAGGCAGCCCCGAGTTGCCCAGGGCGCGGGCAGGGCTCACCTCGTCACCGTGGTGCTGGCAGTACCTGGCCCGGTCGGGGAAGAAGGCGGCGAAGTTTCCGTAGGGCTCGGCGGCCGGCGAGGGGTGGGGCGCCCGGCCGAAGCGCTCGATGAAGTGGTCCATGGTGCGGCTGTCGCCCACGAGCTCCGGCCAGTCCAGGCAGCGGGAGCTGGCAGCGTTGC
Source organism: Gopherus flavomarginatus (assembly GCF_025201925.1). Classification (NCBI taxonomy): domain Eukaryota; kingdom Metazoa; phylum Chordata; order Testudines; family Testudinidae; genus Gopherus; species Gopherus flavomarginatus. The sequence goes on along the minus strand of NC_066629.1, from coordinate 650,036 downwards.
GCCAGTTCCAGGAGTTGCAGGGGGGCTCCCCCTGCCGGCTGTGCGGCCCCCGGAGCAGCAGCGGGGCTGGGGCGGCCGCAGAGGCTGCGGCGGGGGCCGAGCCGCTGCTGGACCGGCGGTGCCGCTGCTGGCACGGGAGGGGAGCGGGGCCCCAGGCGCTGTGGTGCTGCTCCTCCGCGGCGGCCCCCACCGCGTCCTGCAGGCTGCTGAGGAGGAAGCTGGAGGAGGGCAGCGCGTCCATGCCCCAGGGCTCGGAGAGCGTCGCCTTCTGCTCGCAGAGGGAGCAACGCCGATCGGGCGCGGGCAAGGCGGCCGCGGGCAGGCGCTGCGCCTCCGGGCACTGGCAGCAGACGGCGTGCAGGCAGGGCAGGACCCGCAGGCGGCGAGTCCGGCCGTACAGCTCCTGGCACAGCGGGCAGCGCTGAAAGTCTGCCTCGGAGACGAAGCCATTTGCAAGCGGCCTGGCTGCGGGGGGCAGGCGGGCGCCTCAGCAGCAGGGACGCGTGCAGAAGCCGGGCTGCGAATCACTTGCCGGCCCCGACGATTAGTCCATGTCTGCGGGGAGCCGGATCCTCGGACCGCCCGGGGGTCGTGTCCAGTTCGCTGCTGCGCAACAGACTCTGCCCGGCCGCCTCTAGTTAGCGCCCCCGCCAGGGAGCGCCCTGGCCATCCTGGAGCCAGTCCCCAGAACGAGGCTGGCTGCCGCAGAGTCTGCGTGTCCCCCCTACCCGGCTTCGACAACGTGGTGGCCACGTGCCTCTTCCAGTGCGCAGCCGCCGCTCCTGCCCTCCCTCCAGTGTGCACGTAAGGAGTGGGTGCAAGGATTCTAGGATTAGGATTTAAGAGCTCGTTAAGAAGAGAAGTAAATACACCAAACTAACCTTAATGTAATATGAAGATTGCAAAAGACAGAAGAAATAAAGAAATAAAAAGTTTGTTGTTTTAACCAAACTCTCAAAAGGCAGGAAATTCCAAGAGTTAAAGTTACTGTTAGCTCAACTAGATTGCTTGTCCTCTGTAGATATAGTGTGCTTGAGACATGAAAATATACATGATGCTTTACATATAGTAAAGAAAAGAGAAAATACCGCAGATATTTTAAAACATGAAAAGGAGGTAGGGTTAGAGTTAGAAATGAGCTACAAGGCCAGAAAGGGTCCAAATCTATAAATGAAAATGTTAGGAAAGTGCTGAAACTGTCAAAACCTGACCTAAACAGGGTATGAAACAAACAGCTAAAAGGCAAACGCTAATAAAATAAATGAGCAAAATAGGAAAGAGAAAAACAGGGTAAACAGATGGTATGCCGTTCAGCCTCCTCTTTTAGCTCTGTCCTGCAAATATTTATGCACGTTTTCCTTTTGTGCCAAGAAGTAAGCACATGTTTAAGTATTTGGAGAACAGGGGCTTTGCTCTGTATGGTCCTGGGTGCTGCAAAGAGATTTGCAAAGGAGAAGGACCTTCTCTCTTGCACAGTCTCATTGACAAGAGTGGGACTCCCTGAGAACATAGAAGTCCACACATACAGATCAGATAAGAGTGTCCACCAGCTTCCTCAGTGGAACTTGTCAGCTTCTTCATTTGGAAATAATCATCTAATCAGACGGAATTTCCAAGGTGGACTATTTCCATGTACAGCTCACACCCATGCTTTGCACATTGACACTAGTTGGCTTTTTCAGCTAACAAACTTGAACAAAGGAATTTTGCCCCTTCATCCTCCAAGTGCCTCTAACAGGGTCCCGGTGCTACACACACATTCTGTAAACTCCTCAACACTTACAAGGTCCACTGCATTTGTGCTAATCCTTCTAATCCTTACAGCACAGTTTCTTCCTGTTTCAGCAACAGAGCTTGTACATTGCTGTAAACAATTAGCTATCTACAGGGTTTCTTAGGCCACGATCATCATCTACAGAGCTGAACACCTACAATTTATTTTAAATTTAAATTCTATCTCCCCCCAGCCCTTTAAAGATCAGAGCAAGGTGCTTCTTTTGATTAAGCGTGGGTTCTTATTTTGAGTACAAAAATTATTGAAGTAAAGCTAAACTTAGTTTTGCATTTAACTCTAAAAGTGGTGAGATCCACACTCCAGTATTAGCTAACTGATCATTCATATACACCTCATCTATCTTTAACTGCGTGACTGGATTTTTCTGCTGAGCATGCTTGCCCCCACATTTTTGAGTCAGCAACCTTTTGTTACATTAAAAAACATTTCTTCCCCCAATGTGTTAAGTCATCTACTATTCACTAAAACCCTCATCTTGCAAAAGTGGATGTAATAGTCTAAAGGTAATGGCTGCAGCTTAAGAACTTCCACTTTCCTGGGTAGAAAGCTGGATTGGAAACATTTTTCTATTAATTTTTTCATAGAAAGATAATTAAAATTTGCTTATGCAAATTGTCCTAATTTTCAGGCCATAATCTCATTTGCTTCTGCTATCATATTATGTTCTCCCCTTACCCTTACCAAGAGCATTTTAATGAAAATTAGATCTCTGAGGAGTCATCTGCTTCTGATGCTGGTTTGGTATCTGAACTCATAATTCAGATCCAGTCCTCACAAAGCCTTACTACTGTAACTAAAGATTACTTACTAATAAGCCTTTGCTGCACCGTACCACTGGTTTGACATCAGACATGGTGAAACTAAGAGAATTAAGCAGGAGAACATATTAACATTTAAAAACTGATGTCCCCCTTTCTCGTAGGTGTCCCTACTAATGAAGAGTGTAGAGTGAAAGAACAAAAAGATAGAAGAGCATTCTTTCAGTAGAATTTTTCTTCTATGAGGCATCAGCAGATTTCTATAAAGTTTGAATTTTCCTTGCTGAATGAGATTAAAGCATGCCCATTCACAGTGCCTTATATGTGAACTGCTTTTACCCTTCTAATTGTGGAGGTGGTGCGTTGTGTAGCTTGGATGCCAGGACATACTACTGTGTAATCATCGGCCTGTACTTGGTATTAACATATTAGCCAGAGTTCCCATAAGCATTCCAGCAGAAACCTGCATTAGAGAAGTAATTTCTGCTCTGCTGAAATAGCAATTTCTGTATTAATCTCTGCTGTGATGTAATTGGTACTGCCATTGCCAGCATTTTTAAAGATCTTTTCCATAAGAATAGTCATTTAAAAAACAAAGTAAAATCCAGATCTATCCAAAGCTCTCCCAAGAACATCTCTGTTTTATTTTTTATGTCTTTAGCTCTGAAAGTGTATGGATAATGGTGTCCTTTGAAGAGTTATCTTACTCCTAGGCTGGAATTGGAACAAGATTGTATACCCTCAAAATAATAAATTGGCAAGAAATCCCTCATTGTCTTGTTGGGGTATGAGGCCCTACAGTATATTGCAAGTTACCTGAAGCATTGGAGTGTGTGGAGGGAATGTGGATGGGAAATGTAGTGCTTCTGTACAAGCTGTCCTGACCATCTTTAGTTCACAGGGATGCCTGAAGACTTTTTCTTCCAAGAATAAGATGAGAAACATACAGCTCATGAAACTGCATTCTTGAGACACTTTTGTGTTTGGCTGCAAATGTTAAGTCAGAGACTTTTGAGCACAGGTTTGTCTTAGGCTGGCGATGATCCCTGTGTCTGGAGGGTTGGATAGAACTGGATAGATCACTTTAACTCTCTTGATTTCTTGGCAGGAAGATGAAGACTGCAATGCTGAACATACAGAAGTTGTTTGACCAACTCATGCGTCAGTCAGAATTTCTAAATGAAGGAAATGAATACCGCAACTCATGTCACAGTTAACTCATGTATGTTGTTCAGAGCAAGAATTGACAACTGCTAGCTCATTTCGACTTCAGCCCTGAGTACTAAAGAGCCCACCGATGATTTTGTAGGTAGTGGTCCTTTTCCAGGTGCATAGATTTGGGAGGAAACTTGTTTTATGTGCTCTGACTGGACACAAAGTGACTGTCTGAACTTGTGGGATGAGTGCATCATGCTGTAGCATCCTGATTTTCTTGCACACACAATTTCATAGTTGAAGTTTCTAAGGTGTAGGGGTGTGCGTGCATGCGCGTGTGTGTGCGAAGCTAATTAGTACCAAAGAGGGGTTGAGAACCTTAGCGGGACCCAACAGTTAGCTTTCTTTGACATGGGCCCAAGGACTGGGACTAACCACTTCCATGAATAGCAGGCTGGCTGCAGGCAAAGTTCTGAAATCTTTTGCTGTAACTTTACAGGGTGGATCATGTATAAGTAATATAAGGCCTTGCCATCAATCAAAACCTAACCTCCCCTGTTGACCGCTTAAGCCCCGCCCCTTTATCCCAAGCCCATCCCACTGTCACCGGGAGTCCTGCCCCATGACGGTATTACTTTTGGGGTCAAGGTGGCCCCATGACCAGAAGCAAGGTGTGTCATGTGACCCTCTAAGAACTCCTCCCACTGCCCTCTACCAAATAGGATTGGTTTTGCCCTGATAGGAAATTTTGACCAATCATGGCAAGTTCTAGGGTGGCGTAACCCAACCGGAAGTGGGCTGTATGATCCCCCTAAGAACTCCTCCCAAGGCCATCTGCCAATCAGAGTGCAGCACCATTGCCCCATAAGTCCCAGCGCTGGACAGAGGAGGCCATCTCTTACCAAGGACATGTGTTTTAGAAATCTTGGAAAGGCTGCTGAGAAGAAACATGGACTCCTTCACCATCCCCATGAGAACTTTGGACTTTGTTTTAGCCCCAAGGGTCTTTGACCATCCGCAGAGAAAGCACTACATCAGCGACAGTTCTGAGGAAGAGGAGGGAGCGACCAAGGGGAGCCCTTTGGCCCAGCCATTGATAGATATGCCGGAACCAGAACCCAAAACCCAACTGCTTGTGAGACACCCCAATGAGCATGGTGCCCTCTCCTTGTTCACCCCCTTAGAGGTGGAATGCAATTGCGGCTCAGGGAAGTCACCAGCGGACAAGATGAATGGAAAAGATGGCGCTCAGGTAAAGGAATGATTAAGAAGCAACGGTCAAGGAGGGAAGAGTAATGGAGCTAGGAATCAGTGCTTGTGTAAATTAAAAAGAAGCCATGGGTTTCTTACACTGTTTCTTTTCTGAAAATCTCTCAACAGCTCGACGATGCCTTTCTAGAGGACCCAGAGGCCCTAGACAGCATTGCATCAAGCAGGGAAGGTGAACTGGGCCCATCTTGTTTTTTTCAATGCCGATACAGATTGTTGAAGAGGACTCTGAGGATGATGGCTATGAGGAGTTTAGGAGGAGGCTTGGCATAGAACTAACTGAGCCAGTGCCAAGTCGTGAGCGTAAAAAAGTCATGCAGACTATTGTACGTGTTGCTGTTTATGCTGTCCTTAAACACTGCCTTAGGGAAAAGCTTCTTGAAGATTGTGAGGGCTATCAGGTATCAGAGGGGTAGCCGTGTTAGTCTGGATCTGTAAAAGCAGTAAAGAATCCTGTGGCACCATATAGACTAACAGATGTTTTGGAGCATGAGCTTTCGCGGGTGAATACCCACTTCCTCAGATGCATGTAGTGGAAATTTCCAGGGGCAGGTATATATATGCTAGCAAGCAAGCTAGAGATAATGAGGTCAGTTCAATCAGGGAGGATGAGGCCCTGTTCTAGCAGTTGAGGTGTGAAAACCAAGAGAGGAGAAACTGGTTCTGTAGTTGGCAAGCCATTCACAGTCTTTGTTCAATCCTGAGCTGATGGTGTCAAATTTGCAGATGAACTGAAGCTCAGCAGTTTCTCTTTGAAGTCTGGTCTTAAAGTCTTTTTGCTGCAGGATGGCCACCTTAAGGTCTGCTATAGTGTGGCCATGGAGGTTGAAGTGCTCTCCTACAGGTTTTTGTATATTGCCATTCCTAATGTCTGATTTGTGTCCATTTATCCTTTTTGTAGAGACTGTCCAGTTTGGCCGATGTACATAGCAGAGGGGCATTGCTGGCATATGATGGCGTATATTACATTGGTGGATGTGCAGGTGAATGAACCAGTGATGGTGTGGCTGATCTGGTTAGGTCCTGTGATGGTGTCGCTGGTGTAGATATGTGGGCAGAGTTGGCATCGAGGTTTGTTGCATGGATTGGTTCCTGAGCTAGAGTTATTATGGTGCGGTGTGCAGTTACTGGTGAGAATATGTTTCAGGTTGGCAGGTTGTCTGTGGGCAAGGACTGGCCTGCCACCCAAGGCCTGTGAAAGTGTGGGATCATTGTCCAGGATGGGTTGTAGATCCTTGATGATGCGTTGGAGGGGTTTTAGCTGGGGGGCTGTATGTGATGACCAGTGGAGTCCTGTTGGTTTCTTTCTTGGGTTTGTCTTGCAGTAGGAGGCTTCTGGGTACACATCTGGCTCTGTTGATCTGTTTCCTTATTTCCTCGTGTGGGTATTGTAGTTTTGAGAATGCTTGGTGGAGGTTTTGTAGATGTTGGTCTCTGTCTGAGGGGTTAGAGCAGATGCGGTTGTACCTCAGTGCTTGGCTATAGACAATGGATCGTGTGATGTGTCCGGGATGGAAGCTGGAGGCATGAAGGTAGGCATAGCGGTCGGTAGGTTTTCGATATAGGGTGGTGTTAATGTGACCATCACTTATTTGCACCGTGGTGTCAAGAAAGTGGACCTCCCTTGTAGATTGGTCCAGGCTGAGGTTGGTGGTGGGGTGGAAGCTGTTGAAATCGTGGTGGAATTTTTCCAGTGTCTCCTTCCCATGGGTCCAGATGATGAAGATGTCATCAATGTAGCTTAGGTAGACAAGGGGCGTGAGTGGACGAGAGCTGAGGAAGCGTTGTTCCAGGTCGGCCATAAAGATATTGGCATATTGTGGGGCCATGTGGGTGCCCATAGCAGTGCCACTGATCTAGAGATATATATTGTCATCAAATTTGAAATAGTTGTGTGTAAGTATAAAGGCACAGAGCTCAGCAGCCAGTTGTGCTGTGGCATCATCAGGGATAGTGTTCCTGACAGCTTGTATTCCATCTGTGTGTGGGATGTTTGTGTAGAGAGCCTCTACGTCCATGGTGGCTAGGATGGTGTTTTCTGGGAGGTGACCAATGCATTGTAGTTTCCTCAGGAAATCAGTGGTGTCACGAAGATAGCTGGGAGTGCTGGTGGCATAGGGTCTGAATAGAGAGTCCATATATCCAGACAGTCCTTCAGTGAGAGTGCCAATGCCCAAGATGATGGGGCGTCCAGGATTTCCGGGTTTGTGGATCTTGGGTAGTAGATAGAATAACCCTGGTCGGGGCTCTAGGGGTATGTTGATTTCTTCTGGTGTTAGTGTAGGGAGTGTCCTGAGTAGATGCTGTAGTTTCTTAGTGTATTCCTCAGTGGGATCTGAGGGAAGTGGCCTGTAGAATTTGGTATTGGAGAATTGTCTGGCGGCCTCCTTTTGGTAGTCAGACCTGTTCATGATGACAACAGCACCTCCTTTTCAGCCTCTTTGATGATAATATCAGGGTGGTTTCTGAGGCTGTGGATGGCATTGCGTTCTGCACAACTTAGGTTGTGAGGCAAGCGATGTTGTTGTTCCACGATTACTGCCTGTGCACACCGGCGGAAGCATTCAATGTATAGGTCCAGACTGTCATTTCGACCCTCAGGAGGAGTCCATGTGGAGTTCTTCTTCTTGTGCTGTTGGTGGGAGGGCACCTGTGTATCAGTGCACTGTTCAGTGTTGTCCTGGAAGTATTCTTTGAGTCGGAGACGGCGAAAGTAGGCTTCCAGATCGCCACAGAACTGTATCATGTTGGTGGGGGTGGCAGGGCAGAAAGAGAGTCCCCGAGATAGGACAGACTTTTCTTCTGGGCTGAGTGTGTAGTTGGATAGATTGACGATATTGCTGGGTGGGTTAGGGGTGGGGCTATGTCATAGATGCGCCAGCCCAATGGCCCCATGACTGTGTGACTTGGACTTCTGTGGATATAAACTGCAAGCTCCGAGGTCTGTGTGCTGAGCTGTATTTGGAAAGCTTATTAAACACTGTTATTGCCATAGGTTATGCTATGCAATATCTGTGCCTAACCCAAGAACATGTAGCGCAAGGGGTCACCTTGATAAATGCTGTGCAATTCAGTGGAGAACCTGACTGTGTTTTAAAGAAAATAACCAAACCAGAAGATACCTGCTTACAGCGTTATATTGACCATCTAGTCCGCACAAAAAGTTACAGAACCCTGCTTAAGAAAAAGACTATTTGTAAGAAATCTAAAAGGATTAAGTTAGAAAATGGTGAGGGGACAAACCTGCAATATAAAGCGTGCTAGCTGTAAATTAAAAAAACATAGAAAATCCTATTGAAAAGGACTTTGTGACTATCTGTCTTTCTGTTAGAAGGCCTTTGGCCCTTAAGCAAGCTAGAAGTTTTAATGAAGCATCTTGGTTTGTTTTCAAGGAGCTGAATGCCTTTAAAATAAAAAATAAATAGTTTGTGAGAACCTAGCTCTTGTTGGGGTGTGTGTGTAAAAGAGACCCATTCACAGCAAAAAGCTGAAATGTATGTTGTGGGAGGGGAAAAAAATCCTAAAAAATGAGCTTACAATAAAACAAACAGGGCTTGTTCAGACATGTATTTGAGTAAAATAGAGTTTACTTATCCTGTTGAACTGAATGGGTTTAACCAAACACCCCACTCACTGGATAGTCAGGGTGACTGCGATTACTTACCATTGTTGCCATAGGGTTAAATTTGATGGGGGTGCACCCATAGTAAGGTAGGGGTGTGTGTGTGTGTGTGTGTGTGGTGAGTTCTGATTAATATGAAATGAAATAAAACCTCAGAAATTCACAGATGCTATTGGCCAGTTGAAATATAACCCCTGGAGTTGGCAGAACTGTATTGGACAGTTTAAATATGGCCCTGGAGCTGGTTGAATGCTATGGGTCATTCTTTCTAGAAAACACTCCCACCCCAGACTTTAAGCATGTGTAAGCAGAGTCAGGATGAGCTCTACCCTGACATCCGGCGGTGAATTATGGGGAGTGTGGAAAGAATTTCAGGGAGTGTGAAAAGGAATTTCAGGTATTTGCACTGGCACACCCACCCCACCTAGCATAGCCCACGGAAGCCTGGGATGGTTATTTTGACAGCTCTGGGATCACCAATTTCTTTATTATTGGGCAGGAGGAATAAAGTGTTGTCACCCTGATTATGTGAATGAGGAACTATGAGACTGCTTTATGACAGAGACGACTCAACCTCAATTAAGTAGTACTTGCTAGACAAGGGACATGGGTTCCAAAAAGCAGTGAATGGAGAGAGGTTGGGGACTGGTGTGTGTACTTGATGCTATGTTCCCTTTTTGAGGGCCTGGAACACCAGTTGCACATCCTCCTCTCTTCACTGTTAAAGAGTAGAGCTAATTTTGATTCCATTAGGAATCCATCTAGAGGCGGCTGAGCTGAATTCACGTTGAATGGTGCACCAACACCGGGGCTCCCCTACTACAAGCTAAAATCACTAAGAGCTGAGCTGAGATCACTGAGTGCTGTGTTAACTAGTGGGGGAGCCTGAAGACCTATCGCTAAGCGGAGCAGTTTGCAGCATGTTGGAGCAGCCCATGGAACAGTGAGCAGAGTGGAACGGTTTGCGGGGACAGCTGGCGTGACTCACGGGTTGGCTGGAGGAGCGGCACAGCTGGTGTAATGGAGCTGGTTGTGGCGAAGGCTGCAGCAGAATTCCACAGAGAAATGGAGCAGTTGGCCCTGAACCCTTAACACCCTGTGTGGGTCCTCCCCCATTTCCACCCAGGCTGGGGGGGTAAAACTGCAGATAAACTTTTGAACTCTGGAGTGACACTGACCAGAGACTTTCGGGTTGTTGGACTTTGGGGTGATTGGACTTGAGACCCTAAGGGGGAAAGGACATTGCCAAAAGTACTTGGAGGTGGGTTTTTGCTTATGGTTTGTGTTATAATCCTGTTTGTGGTGTTTCTCCAATGTGATGCTGCACTGTTTCCCTCCTTTATTAAAAGGATTTTGCTACACTCAGACTCTGTGCCTGCGAGAGGGGAAGTATTGCCTCCTAGAGGTTCCCGGGGAGGTGGTATGTAAGTGTCCCAGGTCACTGGGTGGGGGCTCGAGCCGGTTATGCATTGTGTTATTGAAGCGGAACCCCTGGATACTGAACCCGGTCCTTGTTGCTGCCAACTCAGAGGGGCAGAAGGGTTACATGTGAAAGAAACATGTTTAAAAAAAAACAAGCCCCAAAACATTAATTGATATCTGCAAAGGGGGCCCCCCACTTGGAAATGGGTACTGTTTAATACTGTAAGAAGGCCCTGCAGAAAAATGTATATTAACTTACAGAAAGAAAAAAAAAAGCCCTGTTGTGCAGACAACTTGGTTCCCCCACCCCAGATCACAAAAGGGTATGCTATGAGGGTCGTGCCTAGAGTCCTTAAGGATCTATTACTTCAGAGCCGCGGTGATTAAATTAACCTGCTAGCTGCTATGTTGAAACAATGGGCTAAGATGGTATAAAAACCTCAGGTATACTGGAGACTGTCATTTTTAAACAGAAACTTTCTTGAATGGCTGATGCTGGACTGCAAGAGATGGTATATACACTGTTTCTAACTCTGAAAATATATATTATATATTGCCACTCTTTGCCCATGCTGTCTTAGTAAAATAATGGCGCCTATCTTAACTGCAGTGTGATCTGCTTAGCATGGAACCAGTAACTTTAAGCTGCAGTTTTCCACCAGGCCAAGGTAAAAACCATTTTAACTATAGTTGTGATTAATACTGTTTTAAAAAACTTGGACCCCTCACCCTCTCCGGCACCCCAACGCCCTGCCCCAGCCCAGTGAAAGTGAGTGAGGGTGGGGGAGAGGGAGGGGGGATGGAGTGAGTGGGGCAGGGTCTTGGGGAAGGGGCGGGGCCTCAGGGAAAGGGCAGAGTAGGTCCTGGGTTGCTCTTAGATTCAAAAAGTGATCTTGGACGTAAAAAGGTTGGAGACCACTGAGCTAGCATCTAGGCTCTTCTGCAGACTCTTTCTCTTCAGCTGATTTGCCAACAGGTCAGCTGATCTGTTATCTTTACTTGAAGGCAATCATTAATGGAAGGTTTCTTCCTGCAAAGAGGGACAGATGCTGTATTTCTTCTGCTTCTATTCTTCACTGTTGTTAAGACTGAGCATCCTCTTCCCAGAGTTTATCCAGTTGGCGAAGAACTTTGAAGAGTTCCGAAAGAAGTGGCAGAAGGCAGATCATGAGCTGGACAGGTACAAGGATCTTCTGATGAAAGCAGAAACTGAACGTAGTGCACTGGATGTGAAGCTGAAACATGCTCGAAGTCAGGTGGATGTGGAGATCAAGCGAAGACAGCCAGCTGAAGCAGACTGTGAGAAGCTGGTAGGTATCATGCTACCTGTGATGTGACTCCTGTATGGAACAGGCTTTGCTCTAATTCCTTACAGATTGACCTAAATGAGTGTTTCCATGCTATAGATACATCCACTCAGATAAGGATTTGGAAAGTTACAAAAAGGACTTCTATGTACCTAAATGTGTTGGCACAAAAATATTAATTCCTGTAGTATAGTTAATAGCTATACATGTCTCCCACAGTACCATCACCTTCAAATATAACAACATGGAAGACTCCACTGATTTTAATGACACTGGGCAATAGGAAATGGCACATGAGGCACTTTTATCTGATTACAATATTAGGAATGTTCAGTGTGGTTCTATGACTGCTTGAGTTCATGGATTTGCAGAGAACCACGTGACTTCTTGCATCACTCCAACCTTGTGAGACATCCACAAATTCCAGGAAATTCTATTGGAAATCTTTGACTTTCTGTGAGGTCGTTTGCTGCAGTGACTCTCCAGCTCTTTAGGGTTTAGTAACTACAGACATTTATAACCATGCAGGTAGGAATTGAAGCATATTGGCAAGACTAGTATGGAGTTTAATTCACCCTAATGTATTGTTTGGAAGATTCCATATGGGCTTCCTCAGCAGACTGGAATTGTTCGACACTATGCCATCCTTTTGTGCATTTCTCAGCAGTCTAAAAAGAATTTATGGAAGACAATGACTGGCACCTAATAAGACATCAATAAATTGTTTTCTACTGCAAGGGAGTATAGCCTTCATTTGAATAGTGGTTTAATTCAGAAGAATCTCACTGCTGTTACTTTAAATTGAGTTTGTTACCTGTTGGAAGCTGGGACACCAGTTTCTGCTTTATGGGATTTTAATATGCTGCTGGAGTAGCAAACTTCCTCAAAGCCTACCTGCATTAGCTGTATTAAATGTCTTATGGTCTGCCTGTCTCCCATCAATCTGAAGTGAAGCTTTCTTTCCGACTTACTACTGATGTTTTTCCGCTTTACAGGAGCGGCAGATCCAACTGATTTGAGAGCTATTGATGTGTGATGCATCTGGCAGTATTCAGCTAAGTGAAGAACAGAAATCTGCCCTGGCCTTCCTTAACAGGCCTCAACTTTCCACGGGGGTTCTGGAAGCATAAGGTAGGGAAGGTAGCATCCTGACCATCAGGGAAACAACTGATTAGCACAAATACTTAAACTCTTGGATATCTAGTCCTTAGATTTACAGTAATCTTAGACTATGGTAGGGGTTTTTGACTTTTCCTTTGCAATACCCCCAATATCCATCCCATACCCACTCCAGGGGTAGTCATGTTTTGGGGAATAACTCAGGACAACAATTTCCCACCTAAATAAGGACAAATCTCTGCAGATAAAAAGGTTGGGGAAATCTGCCACATTGGAGAGATTGTAAAATGAGACTTGAGAAGTATGGAGAGACCAGGGCAAAATCAGAGATTAGAGAGCTGATCATTCGGGGGGAATCTCCCTGGATTTTATAGGCATGTATGATAATGAGAGAAAAGAGGAAAACCATGAGAGACTTTGTATGTGGGAGGAAGTGGCACAAACAGGAAAGGATGCAGTGAACTCACCTTCCCCACAGCCATGGGTGGCAGGTTTGTATAATTTTTGGTGATGCCCAAGTGGATCCATCCCATCCATAGGATAGACCGGGGCAACTGCCCCAGGCCCTGTGCTTTGGGGAGCCCTGTGCTTCAGGGGGACATGGGGTCCAGGGTGGTCTGAGGGATTAGTGGGGTGCCTGGTGCCAACAGCAGTGAGCAACCCTGCTCCGCCCTGCCTCTTCCCACCTGCCCCTACTCCACTTCTTCCCCGAAGCCCCTGCCCCTGAGCAATACCGGGAGCTGGTGAGTGGAGCAGAGTGGGCTAGGGCCAGGTCGCTTGCTGCTGCCAGTGCCAGGCCCCTGCTAACTCCCCAGGCCGCCCTGGACCCTGTGACCCCCTAAAGCACAAGGCAGGGGTAGGCACCACATCATGTGACGAACACTTGACAAAATTACCGGACTTAGTGACGGACAATGGGGGCAGGTGGGTATTACGTCATTCTATCATTCAATCCATAAAATAGCACACATTTTGCCACACTGAAAAAAAACCAAAACAAAACCAGTAACCTAGCTAATAATAATAACAATAAATTCAACTCATGTCACGACAGGATTCTTTGCTGCTTTGTGTGTATACTGTATATGAGATTATATGAGAAATGAAACTGAGCTTGCTTTGGGATTTTACAAGGCACTTATATCATTTAAACACATTTGGTACCTTGAGTAATGATAACACTTCTTGCAAATCACATAACTAGGGAACCCAGGGTCCCCTTCCCTCACCCCATTGCCAAGGCCCAGGGGTTATTGCTGGCTGCCCTAGGGCTGCAGAAAACCCTATGGGCAAAACATATTAAAAGAAGAGGATCAACTTATACAGTGGGCTGAAGGGGACTCCCATAGTGCATTAATTAACACTTAATAAATACATCAAAATTAAATACATTACAGAGATAAGAACCTGTCATCACAGACTTTACTTCATGAGAAGCTCCAGAGAAAGAAGACACAAAGGGAGTAATGGGAGGAGGAATCCTAGGGAGAACAAAGGGGCTGGTAGGGGGAGCAGACAGAGAACAAAGGTAGAGGCAGAGTCACTGCAGGGTTGAACTGGTCTTCTGCCTCTCCCCTGTGGGTGGAAACACTGATCACTATCGCTGTAGGAGGGACAAGTGGAATGGAATGCCCAGAAGAATGAATGACTTGAGGACAGTTTCCGGAGGGACCCATACCCTTGCAGAGCTTTTCTGGCTCTGACATTTACATTTCTACACTGGGTGGTTTGGCGGACAGAACTAAAAATCTGCACATCTTCCATGTGTTTTTGGACCAATGGGAAAAACCAGGTACAATTCAAATGACTTACAATTGCCTATGAAACAGAATTAACAAAATAAATGACCTTATGAACAACCAGAACATATACTTCTCAGGTGAAAAAACTATAAATGGACTTCATGGCAAATGTTTTCTTACAGGAAAAGCCACAAACTGTTTGGAAAGGAAGAGTAGACTGAATTACTCACCTCAGTGAAATTAATTACCCAGAGAATTGCTGGGCCTGCGATGATGATGGTCAGGGCTTGCTCCCCTGTGGCTCCCCCTCCCCATTTTGTGGTAACATGGCCAGGCAGGTCTGCATCTGCAAGCAGGGACCCTGCCTCAGGTGCAGCTCCCATTGGCCACGCTGGGCAATAGACTGGGACCTTCCTGGCCAAAGGGCTGGGGGGGAGGCAAAGGGGGAGATTGTAGGGAGCTCTGGAGCAGGGGAGGCAGTGTGGGAGGGGAGTTGTTTGGCACAAGGAAGGAGCTCTCCGGAGGGGGTGACAGGGGCCATTGGGGGTCTCTTGGTGGGGCAGAAGGTTGTGTGGGTCTCTGTGGGGTTGGGGGGAGGGATGGACAGAGCCAGCCGCAGCCTGGTTCTGCTCTGCAGGGGGGGAGTGTTTCTGTAGCCCCCTCAGGAAGCCCTCTCTGTCCTGTGTATTTTATGCCAGCCCCGGGGTGCCCATCCCTGCTCCTTTCCCCCACCCCTGGCTTACTGGCTGTGACTGTGTCTCCATCTGACAGGGACAGACTCCTGAGTCTCTCTCTGCCTGTGGCTCCCTCCCACTCCCTGCTGTGGAGGCGCAGCCAGGCAGCTCTGGCTTCTGCCCCTGCCGTTCCCATTGCCAATGGGCTGGGAGCCAGCTCAGCGCTGAGCTGCCCGGGTTGTTTTCCTAAGTCGCTGTGCGGGGGAAGCAGCAAGTTCCTACCACATGAGTATCATGAGAGGCCCACTTGTCACAAGAGAGATTGGGGCATGATTTCCTGCTGGGAAAGCTGCAATTTTGACCCTAAGGATATGTATACAATGCAATTAAAATGTGTGGCTGGCCCAGGCCAGCTGACCTGGAGTTGCAGGGCTTGTCTGGAATGAGACTGAACAGCTGCAATATTTAAATCAATGGTATTCTTTTATTGTTTAATAGTGTGATTAAAAATGCGATTAATCATCTTTTTTAAATTTCACAATTAAGTGTGTTTAATTTTTTTTCATTGCTTCACAGCCCTAGTTTTTAATATAAGAATAGTGAACTCAAGCTAGCTAGCTCCCTGGAAAATCCTAGTGGAGTCAAGGTCCAGGTAAATTTAACCTCCATGTACCCAGTTGAAGTCACTCCTAGTTCCCCCACCTGCGGCTCATGGACATTCCTATAGGAGGACACACACTGCCATGACATAGCACAAAGGAGTTGATGAAAAAGAGTGTGAGACTCCTCCCAAACAAAGGTGATCTGCAAAAGGAAAAAAGTAGACAACTCAGGTGGAGGAGCTGAGAGACCATGGTGACACAAATGCTGCCTTAAAGTACAGTATGTGGGAATTAGAAAAGGAAAGCAAAAATTTTTTAGCCCTAGACAAGGTTTTTATGGTCTTTAACGCCCCCTTGCAGCTTCTCGGATGACAAATAAGGGCTGAGCTCTGACAGAAGAATTGCCCACACTCTCAACATCCAGAGGGTTTCTCCCCTGATGTGGATGCTCTCATGTCCAAAAAGGTGTGAGTTCCTACTGATGCTTTTCCCACACTCAACACACGTGCTATTTCTCTCTCCCATGGGGATTCTCTGCTGGGCTGTGGTTTCCCTGAGAGGTTTGTGAGTTCCCTGATAATAAACAGATTGACCAACTTTCGGTGTTGGCTGGTTTCCCTGCCACCTCTTTGGAATGTGCTGACTCTCATGGGCTTTTCCCTGATCACAATTCCTGAACACACTCCCTTTGCATCTTTGCAATAATGTGCCATGTGCTTCCACTTCCTCCTCATCTTCCTCCTGAGGATTCTGCTCCATGGTCTCACTCCCTAGCCCAGCACCTGCTGGGACAGAGAAAGAAAAACATCAGGAACAGAAAAGGGGAGAACAAGCTGGAAGGACACCTGGAGATTCCCACTCACATACTCAGGGAGAAGGGAATGCAGAGAGGGAGATACTGCAGCTCGTCAGAACAAAGAGGAAGTAGGGCTGTCAAATAATTGCATTTAAGTCAAGTGATTAATCATGACTTTTTTTCAATCTAGTTAATTTGTTTTGAGTTAATGGCAGTTTTAATCCCATGGTTAAACACTCAAAACCAAAATAATATAAAACCTTAGACCCTACAAGTCCACTCAGTCCTACTTCTTGTTCAGCCAACCACTAAGATAAACAAGTTTGTTTCACTTATAGGAAATGTATTATTTACAGTGTCACCTGACATTGGGAATAGGTATTCACAGGGCAGTTTTGTAACTGGTGTTGCAAGGTGTGTCAGATTGTCGTGCCCAGGGTGCAGACTGGTAGCCATAGGAATTGCTTTGCCCCCGTAACCATTAAGCTGGGCAGGTCTCGCTCACACTGCTCTGCTGGTTATTCAGCCAGACTCTCCAGGCCCTTTCATCACCCAACATGACAGCAGGTGGCGCTACACACATGCCTGAGCTACCTCAAGGCTCCTCTAGAAGTTCACTCTGATGGGTAGAAACCTTTGTCTAATTTCAGCCTAAACGTGTTGATGACCAGTTTCTATGCTTTTGTTCTTGTGCCAGCATTGGCCTCTAGCTTAAATAACTCCTCTCCCTCCCTGGCATGTATCCCTCTAACCATGTATTTATAGAAAACCATCCTATCCCCCCGACCCTTCATTTGGCTAGGCTAAACAGGAGAGGAGACTCAAAGAGTTTGGCTTAGGTAGGTCTTCCATTCTTCTGACCAGCCTACTAGCCCTTCTCTGCACCTATTCCAGTTTTATTTCATCTTAAAAGTGGGAGACGAGAACTGCACACGGTATTCCAGATGAGGTCTCACTAGTGCCTTCTAGAACGGTAATAACATTTCCCTGTCTCTCATGGAAATACCTTGCCTGATGCATAGAGCCTTGCACGGATACAAAAATGTGGATCCGCATCCACCAGAATCAATGTGCAGCCGACCTGCCATCCGCTGGCTGTCTTATGTATATCTGCACCTGCAGCACCAAGCTGTGTCTCCAGGGCAAGGGCTAGCGACAGAGGGGAAGTGGAGATGAGCAAGCAGGGGTTAAAATCAAGTCTAGAACAGCTTCCCCCCAGTACCTTTTTCAATCTTCTGGAATAAAGAGTTGTCTGCAATGTAGTAGACTCCTAGCATGACATCACCCTTGTTTTTTATCCCTTTTAGCATAACCCAGAGACTCTCAACACTTCTGTCTCCTATGTCCATCTCCACCCCAGTCCAAGTGTGTCCATTTTTAGTATATAAGGCAACACCTCCTCCCTTTTTCTCCTGTCTATCCTTCCTGAGCAAGCTGTGTAAATAACCTCCAGAGCCCCGCTGCTGCTACCCCAGGGCTCCGGCAGCAAGGATCTGGTGGCAATTTAAAAGGCTTGGTGCTCCAGCCAATTCTGGGAGCCCAGGCCCTTTAAATTGCCTCCTAAGGAAGCCTGGCCACCCTGGTACCATGCACTGGCTCTTCCCGGTACGCTGTACTGGGGCGCACCAGCTTCCTTTCACCTCTGTCTCTCACATAAAATCAAGAGCATTAGCGCAGTCCCTAGTAAGTTACATGGACAATCTGACACTTCACCCTTTTCAGTGTGAAAACTCTGCTTGGGGGAGAGTGATTGTTTTTTGGAGGGTGTGATGGAGTAGGGGCTGTCTGTGTGGGAATGGGAGAGCAGGGGAGGACTTTAGGGGATGGACGATACCGGAGCCGGTAACCTGAGCTAGGTAAGGGAGGGGAAAGGTCAGCACCTTGGCCCGGGAAGAAGGACAAAGGAAGGGAGTGGCAGGAGGGAAGCAGTTTTGAGTTTGGCCTTGGGGCTGTGTGGGCGGAATTCAGGGTATCCTAGCTAGGATCCAAGCACCCTGAAAGCCCAGAAGGACTCGATGGAGGGGTCCTGACTGTGCCTGCAAGCTCTGCTGTAACCTGTGTTCCCGTTGTCCAATAAACCTTCTGTTTTACTGGCTGGCTAAAAGTCACTGTGGGTCCCAGGAAGAGGGGTGCAGGACCGGACTCCCCCACACTCCGTGACAGAGGGGTTTTTATAGTTGCTATTAGTTGACTTCATTAATTACTGGTTTGGGGTGTCTGCTTTGAGTGTCATTCCTTTTGGAAACAGGTTTCAGAGTGATAGCCCACGTTAGTCTGTATCCGCAAAAAGAACAAGGAGTACTTGTGGCACCTGAAAGACTAACACATTTATTTCTTCCGACTGTATGTTCCACTCTATACATCTGATGAAGTGGGTTCTAGCCCATGAAAGCTTATGGCCAGATAAATGTGTTAGTCTCTCAGGTGCCACAAGCAGTAGCATAGCTAGAGGGGAGCAGGGAGAGCAGCCGCTCCTCCTGAGCACATTTTCCAAAAGTGGCACCTTTCAGGGAAGCCACCACCGGGCTCTGGACTCGGAGTCCAGAGACAGGTTTTGAGTGCTGCCACAGGCTGGCTCTGGGTTCCACACCACCTTCCTGCATCCCCAGCTCTGCTTGCTCACTCTGGGGCTGCAGGCCACGTCGGCTGGTTGCCTGGCTCCCTGGGGCTGAGGAGGCTCCCGCCCGCCCACAGCTGCCTGGCTCGTTAAGCCAAGCCCCGCTTGGCACATGCCACCCAGGTTGGGGTGGGCTCTGCTGGGAGGAGAAGAGGTGGCAGCGCAGCCCCCCAGTGCACCGGGGGACTGAGGAGCAGCAGCCCTGTTGGCTCCCGGCAAGCCCATGCAGAGCGAGGCGGCTGCATAGCGGGAAGGCAAACTCCTCTTGAGCTGCCAGTCTCGCTAATATATCACCCCATCTAGCGCTCACTCAGCCTAATCTAGTTGGAAGAACCTCCTGCAAACTCCCCATAGACGTGAGCTGTCGCTAAGGCTCCCTGGAATCCTAGCTGCGCAGTTCTTAAAGCCACAGTGCTCTCCGTCTGCCCCGGGATCCCGGCGGAGGGTCTCTCCACTGTTAGGACCCTCGTTGGCCTCTTGCCCTCTCTGCTCCTCTTGCTGGAGGAAGAAATGTCTTTTTGTACCAGCACTGGCTCTTACCATCACAGTCCTAAACCAATCAGTGCCCTCACCCCCCAAACTTTCCCCCAAACCCAGTGATTTATTCCGTGCACAGTATTAGCTCTTTGACCAGCTACGTGATCCGTTAAGCCCCAAAAATTTAAAAAAACATATTTCAGAGACTAATCTAAATAGATCAAATTCTTTCCGGTCTTCTGCAAAGCAGATCTATTCATCTATTCCCTTCCTCTCCCCAGGGCTGGCGTAGAATACCATTTTGCACAGGAATGGTTACTTCTGCTGGGTACACTCACTGTACTAGAAACACAAGGAAGACGCTGCGCCTTTCAACTTGCTTATCTATTGGGAGATATAAACGTGTTCCCATTTCACTGAGATCCTACACTTTTAAGCCTGTGGACAAGCAGTTTTAGTGTTGATGTTTCTGAAGCACGTTTTAAGGGGGGAAATCTGCTTCGGGGTGTAGTTCCTAGGAAGTCAAAGAATATTTGGTAACAAAAATGAAACCTTTCTTGTATGCTCCTCTGCCATGCTGCAAGAGGCAGCCCACCTCCCTGGCTCACCATGGCCTGTGTTATCACAAAGGTTTGAGATTGATAGAGGTGGCCTTGATTTGAGTTCATCGGGCAGCAGAGCTCAGAAACAGCAGATAAATATTGGACACCCAGTGACTTTTGTTGTTGTTTTTCCCTCCACGTGTCTGAGTGGAAATAATCAAGGGCTGATTTCTCTTCTGATTTACACACCTGGACTTGGGCTTGTCAGGTAGAGCAGGCTGCAGCCCAGATCTGTTCCTTACTAGTTGGTGTGGAACAAACACAGCACAAGGTTTCCACACCCAGGTCATTCCCAGCCTCCCGGGTCAGGCTGGGGTGCTGGGAAAGGAGGCGAGGAGCGAATTCTGGAATCCGGGGTGGTGGGAATTTTCTACGGCCCTGTGGTTTGAAAGCTACAGATATGAAGCGATTCCCTTTTGCTTTGGGGTTTATAACATCGACTCGTAGTAGCCTGGCACCCATTTTTTGAGCAGTCCTCATTAAAGCGCTGCACGATGCGTTTGGCTGGAAAACAGGCAGGTCTCAAGTTCTCTGGCTCTGCCTGTTGGTCCTAATATCTCTGGCAGGAGGGTGTGGTGTCACTTTAGTCACTAAATAACGAGTTGTTTACAGATCTAGTAAACAATCCAATCCTCCTGAACTTCCCCTCTACAGAGGCCTTCTTGTTAGGAGCCTCTGCTAAAGCTAGTAAACAGCCCCACTCTCTCTGGGTTGGCACAAACCAGTCCCATTGGGGTCTCTCTCTGTCCTTTTCTTGCTGTTTCTTAAAAGAGAAACAACTGATCCCCCCCGCCCCATGCTTGGTGGATGAGCCTTCCATCTAAGGCATCTAGAGGGACTCAGTACTCAGTGTTTCAAAAATGTTAGACTGCCAACCCGTGTCGTAGAGATGTCCTTTTGTTTAAACCCCCATGAATAAAGCTACTTTAAGGGAAATTACTGCTTCGTCCAACCCCCAAGAGCTATGAGAACTTTGCTCACCAATTGTCATAAAACTTGTATTTGTCATGTGTTTTTGGTGGCTTTAATATTACGATCTATTATAAATAAAGTGCATTTCACTGATTGATTTTAAAATAAAATTAGTAACTGGAAAAAATGGTCAGTATTTTTTTTAAACCTGGGACAATTATGAACTACTGTATTCTGTCATTTACTTTCTAGAATCTCTAAAGTATATCCAAGTATAATCTAAAGTTCTCCTGTGAAATTCAGGCTGTGCAAACCCTTCCATGGCTGGATCATTCTTGTATTTTTATTTGAAGTACAGATAAATATGTATAACAAATTTAAAAGTATGTAATTAGTAATTTGATATGTCGGGTGGCGCCTTATTTATGTGTTCGTTCCCCGGATGTTAGAACCTGGCTACGCCACTGGCCACAAGTACTCCTCATTCCCATGGAAGAAATTCTGTATGCTCGGACCCTGGTTGTTTTCTAAGATTGAAATTAGGTTTTATTTGGCACTGGGTGCAGATTGCTTAACTTGCTTAGTTTTCCTGTTTTTCCCGCATTGGTCATTTTGTTGCAGTAAACCGTCATGAATTATTAAACATATAGGAAATAATCACAACAAACAATCCTGAAATAGACTCATTTTTATACTTCTATTCTTCAAATAATCCAAGAACTTCCAGGCACCTAAACGGCCTCTGGATTCCTGCTGAAAGTTGCCCCTCCCCATTGAAATCTGAAAGGGCACTGCTGCTTTAACAATCCTATACAATTATATAACAGGGTTTCATTATTTATTGTATTTGCTAGTATAGTTAAAAACATGATGGAAAGTTTTTCTGATTTCTATTAAATTCTATGACATTGTCACAAGGAGAGAGAATTGCCATGCATAACCATGTAGCTGACCTGGTTTTGGATTTGCCTATCTGAATGTACTGTGCTCATCATCGGGATAACGGAGTGCCTTACACGTTTTGAAATTTGTATTATTACCATTTTCCTTCTGTAATCCACTTGCATGAGCAAATAGGAATTTTTTTTTTAAGGTTGGCAAATCAAGGTGGATTTCACATAATTCCAAGAAGCACATATTCCAAACCTGGGAGTTGTGGTTTTGATGCAATCCAGGATTGGGCCCCAAACTACCCAGGTCCTAGAACCGTTTGAAACAGCTCAGGCTTCGTTATGCTAACAGAAATGTTTCCTCTCCAATTTCACTTTAAATAAATACAGACAAACACTGGCATTGCGCAGATGCCAGAGGGGGGAAGTTTCAGGCTCCTCAATGCAAAGTTGCAAACAACTGAAAAGGGGATGAGATGGAAACATTGTTGGAGTTGAATTATAGGGGGC